>NW_017307204.1:314413-330504 GCF_000935625.1 Nanorana parkeri
CCACAGGCATGGGGAGGCCCGCACACAGCCCGGGTGAGACTGCACAGCCCTGGTGAGACCGCACAGACCTGGTGAGACCCGCACATAGCCCTGGTGAGACTGCACAGCCCTGGTGAGACTGCACATCCCTGGTGAGACCTCACAGCCCTGGTGAGAGTGCACAGACATGGTGAGACCCACACATAGCCCTGGTGAGACTGCACAGCCCTGGTGAGACTGCACAGCCCTGGTGAGACTGCACAGCCCTGGTGAGACCGCACAGCCCTGGTGAGAGTGCACAGACATGGTGAGACCCGCACATAGCCCTGGTGAGACTGTACAGCCCTGGTGAGCTAGCTTCTACCTGGCACTGAGATTATTTTTGGTAGAACCTTGCCTTTATTTCAACCAGAACTTTCTACTCTTAAGGACTATTTTGAAAAAGGGTTTACTTATCCTTCTACATCTCGTGCAGCCACAGGCAAAGTAACATATTAAAAACTAATTAAATTTTAAAAAAGTCCCCTGTACATACAAACGCAAACACACGTCGGTGCGCCTACATGCAAAAACGAAAATTGTGCATGTTACACATCACCATGAACGTTGGAGTGAGAGCAATAATTTTAGGGCCATGAATCACTGTTGACACTAAACTTATGAGCAGTAAAAAATGTAAAGCGTCGCCTATGAGAAATTTGTGGTATTGTTGTTTTTTGGAGTTTCACGGGCATACACAATTTTAAGGCTTGATATGTTTGGTACCTTTTTACTCAACGTGACCCCATCTTTTATATTTTACCAAAAAAATTGGGTATTATATTCTGTTTCTCTGCACTAAATTTCATTTTAGTGTATTATACCGTGCAACATAAAACATTGCAACTAGCCTCTGCTTTCAGAAAATATATAATTGTTTGGGAGTTTTAAGCTGTTTTCTAGCCAAAAATTCAGATTTTATCTGAATCACCAACAGCAGTAGTTACTGCTTCCCACTCCCAGTACTATTAACTCTATCTATGCTAGAACTCAGCACCAAAGATTCAGTGCAAAAGTCAATTTAGAATCGTGACTGCAAGATTGTGGTATCTTATTACCAATCTATTTCTTCACTGATCAAAACATAATAAAATGGTAAACATATAATTAAATACTAAAACTAATAGAATAATACAATAACTGATAGCAATATTTTAATATAAGCTTACCATAAAATGTGTGTACGGAAAGCATACTGTAAAGTCTATATGTTTCTTTACTTAGGCTGGATTCACACCTAAGTGACATCTAGCAGATTTAGGCACATTCATGTCAATGCGTAAAACGCGCACAAATAATCGCAACACTCATTTTGCAAGCATTTTCTATTAAGTCTATGGGACAAAACACGCTGAAATCAGCTCCAAAGTAACTTATGTAGTATTGTGTGCGACATGCACATTTCTGCTTGCATCAAAGCCCTGACATGTGAACTGTGGTCATAGATATGAAAGGGATTCCTAGGTAGGAATCCCTTTCTGAGTAGCTTCAGCTGATCCTTCGGCTCTCTTCAGTCGAACCAAAGGGCTGCTGCACAGGCTATTCACTATAGCCTGTACAGCAACGGAAGGCAAGCCAAGCGACTGACACCCGAAGCGGGGCGAACGACCTGCCGAAAATTATTCATTGGCAGGGACCTGCTAAAAAACTCTAGCAGGTGCAATACCCAATAAAAGGGTAAGAGGCAGATGCAGCTCCTGCTGATCCTTGGCACCTGCACATCATGAATCCTCCCTCCCACCAAAAAAAATGTCTTCATTCTCACAGCTTTATTGGGCAGGTGTTTACCTTGCCAGCTATCAAACACTATCTGTTTAATGTCCAACAGTGGTCTGTGGTTAGACGGTGGCTGTCCTAAACTTATGGTAAAGATAGACCTTTAAGCTACTTTATGTAAATTTGGGTGCACACAGCTCAGCTGTGACTGGCAAAGTTGGTTTACACTTGAAGCTGATTGTTGTCTGACATTTTGTTTGAGGATTAACTTAAAGTGACATTAAACCCTCAGATTTTTTAACATAAAACAATACTGTAATGTGCGCCTTACTGTAATCCATGGTTGCTTCCCTTCTCTTTGCTGCTCTTCCTTTTAAATCTGTATCTCTTCTCATGCTGGGCAGAACTTCTGTTTTGCAGCAGACTGCCTTGTCTCTGGAATGGATACATGGTGTCTGTGTGCTCGTTCACAACCTGAGCCAGCGCTACAGGAAGAGGCACTCAGCTGCAAAGGGAAGTTCTCCCCCAGCATGAGAAGAGATAAGGATTTAAAAGGAAGAGCAGCAAAAAGGGAAACTACCATGAATTACAGTAAGGCACACATTACAGTATTGGTTTATGTTAAAAAATCTGAGGGTTTAATGTCACTTTAATAAAGCCGGGAGCTTGGCTTTCCAAACAAGTAATGTCAGTGTTTTATTTTTGCATGTAGTGGGCAAGATATTCTTTATGATATTATTACTGTATTATATTTTATTTCATTATATTCTTGACAGTCTTGTTTTTGCTGAGAGGCATTGTATATTTAGTGAAATAAATGATACATTTTTAAGAGCCCCTGTCCTGTGTGTTAGAAGAACACTGCTACTTTAAAATCTTTTTTTAAACCTTTGGCCTAACGTCTGGGAAAACAGAACTGCAACATTAAAAAAATGACATGCTTCAGTTCCAATTTCATACAGTGTATATTTCTGGATGACTTAATAACTCCTTTAAATAAAGTATATTTTAGTTCAGATCTACTGTTGTTATGGATGAATCAACTACTTCAGTGGAAAGAAACAGATATTAACAAACTTTGTTTCAACATATCTCACAGTAACATTTTCATTTTGTGGTTCATACATCCTTCCTTGTCTGAGAAGAAACAGACTTTCAGAATAAGTTCCACTTTGTCCTGAACATGTGCTGCACACCAGATGAATAGAATTTCTATTAGCCAAATTCCACTTGTGCTTGTAAAATAGATTGAATTATATTAGCTAATAATGATACTAGACTTTGTCCACCTAGTTGGCAATAGGGATAAATAAACTGGCAAAGTCTAAAAATTGTGAACTGTAATCGGATTCCCATTGAAACCTATGGGGGCAAATTTTGGAAATCAGTTCTGGCCATCTTCAAATCTTTAAGGCTAATAGGCAAGGGATTGCAAAACAAAGGGCATGGATAGGTGGGTACTACCATTGAGAACGTGTACCTATGCATACATTAGGAGAGTTAGGCAGTCGCCTAAGGCCTCGCACTCACACACAGACAGCAAGCAATTGAGCTGCATGTTATAAAATGACTTGCTAAACTATTGCTAGACTTGCCAAGCTTCACAATTTTGTTGCACAATTACAGCAAGTCTGCATTGCAAGTCTCCAGATCAACATGCTTTGCAAAAGTGCTGTACACTTGCAGAGCTCTTGCTAAAGGTGGCCATACACTTTACAACCATCGCAAGACCTTAGTCTTGCGATGGTTGTAAAGTACTTAAAAAAACGTACGATCAGCCCATCTTGGACAGGCAGATCGTACTTGCGATCATCGCAAGTAAATGATACTTGCAAGTAAATGATAAAAAAAGTAAAAAGATAAACAAAAATCTAAAAAAAAATTAAATTGATTAAAAAATTAAATAAAAATAAATAAAATAAGAACCTGCCATCCAGCCAGGTTCCCACCCACCCCTCGCCATTTGAGCATGTGGAGAGCCTGGCTTCTACAAACTTCCTGGTTTCCATGGCAATGTTCTCCGGGGTTACTGCACACATATTGTGGGAACTACACACTCAGGATACTGCCTTTACTTTATGTAATGGTAAGCTGACCAGTATAGATTATGTAATAACACTAGTTTGTAGACATGTGCACCGGCAAAAAATGTGTTTCGTTTCGTTTTCATTCGGATTTTGCGGTATTTCGTTTTTTGGGGATTCGGGTCCAAAAGTCAATTCATTTTGGGATTCGGATTCGGACGAAATTCATTAGTGGTAGTCTGTATGAAATTTCGTTTGTGGACGAAATTTCGTTGCAGCAAAGTGACATTAGACCCCCCCCCCCTTTTTTTTAGGGCCTGTTCACACCAATTGCAGTGCGTTCTGGCCCGATTCTGGCCAGAACGCACTGCCTCGCATTGCGGCCAGCTCACTTGTTAGTGGGGCAGGAGGGGCGTGGTGGACCATTGAAGTGAATGGCACCGTAGCCACGCCCTCCAGCCACAATGCGATCGCCCGCACGGGATCGCAAGGCACATTGTGCCTGCGGTCCGATGCAATCAAAATGCTGCAAGCACTATTTCGATCGCACCGGACCGCGCAGGCGATCACAATGCAGCCAGAGGGCGTGGCCACGGCCCCCTTCAGCCCGGCAAAAAAGTGAGTCGGCCGCAATGCGAGGCAGTGCATTCCGGCCAGAATCAGGCCAGAACGCACTGCATATGGTGTGAACGAGGCGTTACAGTCTGCAGAAGAGAGGGAAATAAAAGCGTGAGGTTCCCCCACAATTCATACCATACCCTGTAGGTCAGGTAGGAATGTTAGGAGGGACCCCCCAAGTTAAAACAGAAAAAAAAGTGCGTGGGGATCCCCCCAAAATCCATACCAGGCCCATTAGGTCTGGTCGGAATATTAAGGGGGAACCCCAGCCCCAAAAAATGGGGAAAAAACCCTGTGGTCCCCCTAACAGTCCTACCAGACCCTTGATCAGAGCACAGGCCCAGCAGGGCAAGAAAGGGGGGGGGCGATCCAGCGCCCCCTCCTCCCTGCGCCTTACCAGGCCACGTGCCCCCGGCATTGGGAGGGTGTAGGACAAGGGACACTTCCCCACTTCCCCACAACCCTGACCCGTTGGTTGTGGGGGTCTGTGGGCAAGGGGGCTTATTTGCATTGGGTTACCCCTACTCATTCACTAAAGGGTTAAAATTGTAAATAAACAAACGACACTTTTAGAAAAAATCCTTTAATTGAAGAAAAAACAAATTCAATTTTTGACTATTCCTTTAATTTAAAAAAAATGGCTCTATCGATGTAATGCAGTATCAATCACAATGCACGACGCCCGCCGACCCGCTGAAATAAAAAAAAAATCCCGCCGCACGACGGCCGTCCGAACCCGACGAAAACTCCCCGCAAAATGACATCTCCTGCCTAAAAGAAAGCAGATGGGCAGAGCGAGCCATGATGTCACCCCCTTTCCTGCCCTACCGGGCCTGTGCTCTGATCAAGGGTCTGGTAGGACTGTTAGGGGGGACCACAGGGTTTTTTCCCCATTTTTGGGGGCTGGGGTTCCCCCCTAAAATTCCTACCAGACCTAAAGGGCCTGATAGGGATTTTGGGGGGAACCCCACACACTTTTTTTGTTTTAACTTGGGGGGGTCCCTCCTAACATTCCTACCAGACCTAAGGGGTCTGGTATCAATTGGGGTGGAACCTCACGCTTTTTTTTTTTCCTCTTATGCAGACTGTAAAAAAAAAAATCTTTTTTTTTTTTGTCACTTTGTTGCAACGAAATTTCGTCCACAAACAAAATTTCATGCAGACTACCGCTAACGAATTTCGGAATTGGAAATTCGGATTTCTGTCATTCGGAAATTTGTATACATCCGGATCTCCGAATTTCCTAAAATTCGTCCGAATAACGAATCTGTCTGAAACGAATCGCACATGTATTAGTTTGGGGCCGGGGTCTGTCGTGCGTACGTTCTTGTTTGCGCTCTGCCGTGCATACATTCTGGTCTGCACTCTGTTGTGCATTGGGCTCTGCCGTGTGTTTGTTCTGGTCTGCACCCTGCCGTGTGTTGGCTCTGGTCTGCGCTCTGCCATGCATTGGACTCTGATGTGTATTGGTTCTGGTCTGCGCTCTGCCGTGTGTTGGTTCTGGTCTGCGCTCTGCCATGCATTGGGCTCCACCATGTGTTGGTTCTGCTCTGCGCTCTGCCATGCATGTGGCTCTGCCGTGTGTTGGTTTTAACTGGTCTGCGCTCTACTGTGTTTGTTCTGGTCTGCGCTCTACTGTGCGTTGGTTCTGGTCTGCGCTCTGCCATGCGTTGGGACCTGCCGTGCATTGGTTCTGGTCTGCATCTGCCATGTGTTTGTTCTGGTCTGAGTCTGCCGTGTTTTGGTTCTGAGTCTGCCGTGTGTTGAGGAAACACCCACTATATGTTTGTTATGTGTTCCTATTCACACAACATATCTAACAATAATTTTAAAAATATACTTCTTACCTTTTAGATGTCTCTGTTTATCAGACCTCGGTATGCTCCTCTCTCAATCAGTAACAGCAAACGGTCTGTCCTAATAGAAAGCTTTAGGACATACCAAGGGGTCTATTCACGAAGCAGCCGTAGCTTCGGCTGATCCTTCGGCTAGCTTCAGCCCCAGGACCCCTTCGGTTCAGTAGAACCGAAGGGCTGCTGTAAGGGCCATTCATAGCCCGTACAGCTTCGAACTTGGCCGAGCGGCTTAGTCGAGCTGAAGGCATATGCCTCGGCTCGGCCGAGCCGCTCTAAAAGCCTAAGCTGGCCCCGAGCGGCCGGCCAACAGCCTGCTTCTGACAGCTGGGCGGAGCCAGCCGTGATCTTACTAGAAAAAAAATTATTAAATAATTTTTGGCCATTGCTAGATTCCTATTAGCTATTTCAATTTGCAATAGCCAATAGCAAACCAGCATTGCACCCGCCCTGGATAGAGAACCGGCTAAAGGAACGGGTACAGAGAGTAACAATAAATGGCGCCCTTTCAGACTGGGCTAGTGTCATTAGCGGTGTGCATGCTTTTCAACCTGTTTATTAATGACATTGGGGACGGAGTACACAGCGATATCTCAGCGTTTGCTGACGATACACACAACAGGTTGGACTTGATGGACTTATGTCTTTATTCAACCTCAAATACTATGTAACTATGTAACTAAATGAAGGCCCAACTCCAGTCAAATTGTTTGTTACTGTCTAACATAGATTATACCATTTGCCTAGGTGGATTGCGTTTATACAGGAAGACAAACGACATGCTTTACTTGTGACATCAGTACAGGGCTAAGAGTGCTTAAAACAGTGAGCATCGAGAAGCAAGCTGCTCATCTGTCTGCTGTGTGTTTGGACTGTCTTGTGAGGGATCGCTGCTGCTGTGTGCTGGGGCCCAGAAATACTGAGGCTGTTGTGATCTGGACTGATATCCTGTTTAATTGGAAAGTTTTGATTAATCACAACTTTGTTTCTGAGTGGTAAAATCAAGGGCCCCAACGCTGGCAGGACTGCACATAGTGCTACTGGCCAATAGGGGGACAGGAGGTATTTAGCTTGCATTATGTTTGGTAACTGTTTTACTGGTAACATAGGGGTCTATTCACCAAGCTGCCGAAGGATCTGGCCGTAGCTTCGGCCGATCCTTCGGCTGGCTTCAGCCCCAGGACCCCTTCGGTTCAGGAGAACCGAGGGGGTGCTGTGCGGGCTATTCACAATAGCCCGTACAGCTCCCGATCACGGCCGAGTGAGCTCACTCGGCAGCTTTGTGAATAGACCCCATAGTCCCCATGCATAGATAGTTAGATAGTTGCATGGTATCTGTATTCTCAGTCCCGTTTGCTGTGTTTATGATCAAAAGTGTATTTCGCTGTTTGTTTCATATTGCTGTTTGGTTTTCTCATAATTAAAACAACTAAAAAAGTACTTTGTGTTTCATTAAAGGCCTGTTAAAACTTTGCCAGGTGAAGTGCTGTGTCGTGGGTCAGGATTAGGCAGGCCATCTACTGAGGACAGAAGAACCCAAATAATCCAGCGGCTCCTTCAGGGGTGAGCGCTACACAAGTGCTTGGATGTGATGATGTCACTGGTCCTTAGACCACCGAAGCCTGGGGGAGAACAGTCTCAGGGGACCGGTCTAACAGCCAGGTGGGGCCAAGGATCAGGTGAGTATATATATTTTTTATTTTAGAGCCTAGACCAAAATGAGCACTTAACCCTTGCAGGGGTAGCCACACTGCATGGGTTAATTTGTAATGTGCCCAGAGTTCATTAATTTAAAAATTATGATCTATTTTAATTTAGGAAATTGTATGTACATGGGTAGAAAACTGGTTGAAGGAACAGATCCAGTGGGTAGTGAAAAATGGTTAATTTTCTAAATCGTCTAAGGTTGTAAGCAGAGGGTCTCAGGGTTCGGTCTAAAGACCAATTCTGTTTATCATGTTTATCTTAAAATAGATAGCTCATTTTCAGAGTTTAAAGATGATACCAAGCTATGTGGGGTAGTAACTCCACAAGAAGACCTTGTTAAACCTGGGGGTGGCCAGCTACATTATAGATGAGGTTAATGTAAATGTAGAGTTATGGACATGGGAGCCTAAATTTATATGCAAAATACTCATCAAGAGGTGCTCCTCTGGGGAAATCGGGGATGGAGAAAGATCTGGGGGTCCTGATAGACAGACTCAGCAATAGCATGCAATGCCAAACTTCCACTAGCAAAGCCAATAGACCACTACTATTAAAAAACGTATTTACTCAAAAGTTAAAATTATAATTCTACCACTTTACAAAATATTGGTTCGGCCTCATCTTGAGTATGTGGTTTCGTTTTGGTCACCAGTCCTCAAGAATGATGTCCTTGCACTGAAGAGAGTTTAGAGAAGGGCAACAAAAAAATAAAGGGGGTGGAAGACCTAAGTTATAAAGAATGACTACAGATTAAAGTAGTATTAAACTATTAAGCTTTTTTCAATAATGAATCCAGATCAAACAAATATAAATTCCCCAGCAAAGTATTTCTTAAATGTTTTGCCCAAACAAGGAGTAAGGAGCTACTAGAAGCAGGAGAGTAGCTTGTGTTGCTGTGCTTGTGTGTTTGTGGAGACACAGACAGCTTACTAGCGCACACAAGAGTGGCTCCATAGGAGCCTGCAAGGGAAATAAGCCACACTAAAAAGGATATGAGGGCCAGTGCTTGGGGACCAGCAGATTCAGCAGGAAACTAAAAGTTTTAAACATCAAGTAGCTCCATCCATTGGAAGTGACTTAAACAGCATTTAAAATAGCCTAAAAAAAATTTGACTTAATAATATCACTTTAAAAAGGGGATATAATTGCAATATACAAAGGTATAAATAGTGACTGCAGTATTAGGAAACTGTTTAATTTACAGACTTTGAAGAAGACACAACATGGTGGATGAGAAGCAGTTTAATCTTAAACTGCGTAAGAGGTAATTTACTGACAGAGCAGTAAAAATGTGGAACTCCCTTCCATAGTTAGTTGTATCAGCATTGATCATTTTTTTTAAACTTTTAGATGGGTTTCAGGGGTGTGGAAGTTCATAGCCACATGTACACACACACAAACATCCATGTGAACTGAATGAACCTGTGTCTTTTTTTCAACCTCACCAACTATTTAAGTTGCAAGAGAGTAGGAAATCAGAAAAAATACAGGATAAAGGCAGAAAAACTAAACATTACCGTAACACATGTTGTTGCATGCTACATGCATTAGCATGTTTTTAATGACATTCATTATCAATTGCACCCACCCCAATGCACTAAGGCAATGCAGTTTCAATGTACATGCATTGCGGCACGCCACAATGCACGGTGGCATGTTTTTGGTGCATTTCAAACCCATTCACTTGAATACACTGTTTCCCCGAAAATAAGACCTACCCCGAAAATAAGACCTAGTACTATTTTTGGGAATTGCTAAAATATAAGACCTACCTCGTGGTATACTGAGCCTAGGGGTGACGGGAGGACGCTAGTTTGTGTCCTCCCGTTACCCTAAGGAGAACTATGGGGAAAAGCCTTAACCCCATAGTTCTCCTTTAATACTTTATTTCCAAATACTCTACCGGGTTTAACATAAAGCATCTAGTCACTGCTGCGGGCTAGAATTGACTTTAAAGGTGTGAGTGGGTATGTTGCTAAGAAAACATTTTAGAATGTTGGTTTATTAAGAAGTATATTTATAAGTGTGACATTCACCAAATAGTCTCTAAACTTTGCAGATGTTTGTTACAATCTTTTACACAGCTAGCATACAGCACCTGTTTTCTGATTCTCAGGTTGTGAGTGGAGTGCCCCAGGGTTCAGTTCCCTTGGACCAATTCTGTTTATCTTGTTTATAAATGATGTGGAGGTTGGAATAAATAGCTCAATCTAAGAGGGTTATTCACTTACTTGCCGAAGGATCTAGCCGTAGCTTCGGCTAATTCTTCGGCTCACTTCGGCCACTGGAGCCCTTCGGTTCAGTCGAACTGAAGGGCTGCTGTACAGGCTATTTACAAGAGCCCATACAGCAGCCGAAGGCAGCCGAGCGGCTCAGCCAAGCTGAAGCATATGCGCTCGGCTCGACTGAGCCGCTCGGCTACCTTTGGCTGCCGAGCCAAAGGGTCGTCTAGCATCACATTATTTATTTATTAAAAAGGTCACTATGTCGCCCAGAAGAAGGGACCCTTCGTTGGCTGTTTGACGCATGTGACGATTGAATAAAAAGTGCTTTACTTCTTGCACATATCATCGAGTGCTGGTGACTTCTATTATGGACCGGATCAAGGGTTGGGTGGGGAATTTTAGGGGGGACCCCAATTCCCCCCCTCCATTTTGGGGGTGGGGTTCCTCCTTAAAACTCCTACCAGACCTTAAGAGCCTGGTATGACTTTGGGGGGGAAACCCATGCACTTTTTTTTTTTTTAACTTGGGGTCCCTCCTAAAATTCCTACCAAACCTAAAGAGTCTGGTATTGTTTGGAAGGGGGACCCCACGTTGTTGGGTTTTTATTTCTTTAACTTTTTTATTATTTTCTTACCTTTTTTTAAAAAAATATTTTTTTACATTTATTTAACCACCTCCTGGCCAGCCGTGGTGGTTTTAAAGCGTCACCTATGGTAAATTTTTGGTATGGTAGTTTTTTGCGATTTCGCGGGTGAGCGCAATTTTTAAGCTTGACATGTGTGGTGTATATTTACCCGACGTGACCCCGTCTTTTATATTTTACCAAAAAATGGTAAAAATGTTTCCTAACATAATGGGGGGGAAAAAACTTTTTTTTTTTTTTTAAATCAGTCATTTTTCCTAAATATAGTAAAAAATAAAACCCGCAGTGGTGATTAAATACCACCAAAAGAAAGCTCTATCTGCCCCCAAAAAATGGTATAAAATTCATTTCAAATGTCAGTCAATTTACTGCAGCGCTAAATACTGAAAAATGGTCTGGCCAGGAAGGGGGTGTAAACACCTGGTCTTCAAGCGTTAAATAATTTGTAAACATTTTTTTCATTTGTTTACAGTTTTTTTCTATTCTGCTCGCTACCTCAGAGGTAGCGAGCAGAATAGCCAAGCCGAAAGCCGCTCGGCTGCATTCGGCTAATTACTCACTGCCGTACGGCCCCTATGAGAATAAGGGCAAACAGCATCGAGTGAACTACCGGAGCCGATCCAGCCACTGGATCGGCTGAGTCAAATGGGTTCTGCACTTCGGCTCAGCCGAACATGCAAAGCATGTTTTGCTGACCGAAGGTAGTCGATGTACAGCTGATTTTAGCCGATGTACGTCTGCAGCCGTACTGAGCCGAGCTGAATAGCCGAAACAGAGCCAAAAATAGGCGTCATTTGGCTCAGTTCACTTCGGCTTGGTTATTCACTCGGCTGTCTTAGGGATGATATAAATGGGTGGGCAGCTACATGGCAAATGAGATTCAATATTACAAAATGTAAAGTTATGCACTTTGGAGCTAAACATATGTATGCAAGATAATCATTAGGAGGTGCTCCTCTGGAGGAATCGGGCACAGAGAAACATGTGGGGGTCCTAGTAGATTCAGCAACAGCATGATACCAATATCACATATTCTCCAAACTTTGCAGTTGTTTGGTACAATTGAATCAATCCTTTACACAATGAGCATACAACCCCTTTGTTCTGATTCTCATGGCAAACCAAGTCTCTCCCATGAACCAGACTGAAAATGCTGCTTCTTGCAGAATGTTGTCATCCAGTACATGTCATTAGAGCAATTACGCATGAATAGTTTATAAGACTATGGAAGGTTACACAAGGTTATGTGATGTGATTACTAAACAGTAATAAAATACCAATGTGGCTAAGCATTTTGTTAATAAATCTGGTTCAGATGTGGAATCCCTGAGTATACAAAGGATAGAGATCATAGGTAATCCTGAAAGAGGAGGATATTGTTTTTCAATTGCGTACAAAAGTGAGGTCTTTTGGATTTTAACTCTTAGGGCTTGTTCGCACCAAGTGCAGAGCAGATGCAGAGCAGAGCAGTGACAGAACGCATCAAAAATGCATCCAATGTATTCCAATAGTATTTTGGGCTCTAGTTCACACCACAGCATTCAGTTCCAGAGCATGTCAAAAAACTGCAGTATGTCCTATTTTTTCTGCACTGGAACGCACCAAAACTCATGCAAACGCATCAAAAACACATGCAAACGCCCTGGAACGCACTGAAAGCCCATTTTAGGCTAAAAAATATATTTATTCATTCAAATGGCCCGGAACGCAGCAGATATGCGGCAAAATACACTGCCCTGCATGTGCAGAAACTCATGCAGATCTAGTCAGCATTTGGTGTGAACAAGCCCTTAAAGTGACACTAAACTCAGGAGTTAAATCTAAAAAATGCATTCAAGTACTGCCCCCTCCCCTGTCCGTCCCTCCAGTCAGCGCTGCAGGAATCAAGAGGGGAGGGGGGAATCCCTGCTGCAGGGAGAAGATTGGGAACTGAGCTATCAGCGGTATGTGATCGTTCAGTTCTCGATCTATAGAGCCGACGGGTGACAGCTTCAGTGTCATACATTGGCTCTAATTATGGGGATGAGTGTATTTCACTCTCCCCATCATTCTCCTTTAAGGTACTTAACACCTGAGATTAGTGTAACTTTAATGCTAGGTTATTTTTTGCTTTGAATAGTCACTATAATGCTTCCAGTTATTACTGGAGGCACTAGATTTGGATGAATCTACTGTCATATTAGAAATTATGTGGTCTGGTCAAGGCAAAACATAGGAGTTTTTGTTCAATACAACTGTACTGTTCTCAATAAGGATATTGAAGATATGCTTAATGACATAAAATTAGCTTTGAGGATACCTGGGTGTAACAATGCATGTCTAGGTAACATCCACCTTCAAACAGTCCCCAAGGTGAATTTTTTTATTTCTGTGCTAAAGGGCACCTATGGATGTTGCTAAGTGACTGTGTGTCATTTGCAAAATAACACATCAAAGTAGGTGTATGTGCACATCAAAGTACAAAAAATTTATAAAACAAAGAAAAATGTTTTAATTATTTCTTTTAACAGTGCACTGCCATGTTCTGTCATTGTCACTGTGGGCAACTATGGCTTTACCACCCATGAGAGCATGCACACATGCACAGCATGAAAAAGTATTTCTTTGGAAAAAAAAAAAGATCCTATTCTACTTACGCTATGCTATGCTATGAACCTAAGTATTCTGTTGTAAAGATTTTGTTCTACTTTAGGCCCATATTTTAAAGATTACAAACCATGGATTGGCCAGATCACAAAGACCGTTCAAGTAGCTCGACAGCAAAGGCAAGTTTTATTGTTAAAGGAGAACTATGGGGTTAAGTCTTTTCCCCACAGTTCTCCTTAGGGTAACGGGAGGACACAAACTAGCCTCCTCCCATCACCCTAGGCTCAGTATACCGCGAGCTGCAGCTCGCGGTATACTGAGACGCCGCAGTATACCGCGAGCTGCTGCTCGTGGTATACTGAGACGCCGCAGCTGAAGTGGATCCCGACAATTGTGCCGGGATCCGCCCATCTGCGTGATTGACAGCTGGCTCTGCCTATCTAGAGGCAGAGCCAGCTGTACCCGCCCCCTCCCCCGTCCGATCCACCAGTCAGCGCTGGCGGATAGGAAAGGGGTGGGGGAATCCAGCCCCTCCCCTGTCACGGCAGAGAGCCATGACAGGATCGAGAGGTGAGCGAACCTGGTATGTGTTCGCTCACCTCCCGATCTACTGAGCCGACCTGTGACAGTCTCATTGTCACAGGTCGGCTAGAACTATGAGGTGAGTGAAAAGCACTCACCTCATAGTTCTCCTTTAAAAGAATTCTAAAGTCACAGCATATATTCTGCTATAATATCAGCACTGTAATAGGAATACATACTAGAGTTGTTTTTAATAATGCAATCAAAGCTTACTGGGAAAAATTTGTTTTATGTAGCAAGTGCTGCCTTCCATTTGCCCATCACTTTCAAAAACTTCCTGGATTCCCAGTGTGCTTTGTATTTCTTTCCCTGCTGCTTAAAATGATGCAATCTCAATTTTGCAGGACTACATATCCCATCACGCATTGCTTTCGGTAAGCAATGATATTGTAACATTTTTCAGACATGATTTGTAGTTCAGAAGGCAGGCTGAGTTTTGATACAAGGAAGTGCATATTCACACGGCTGAGTAAAATTGTGTCACTGCATTGAAGAAGTACTTTCTATTGGCATCTTTAACTGTTATTAAGTAACAGAAATATACAAGTAGCTTGAAATCTGGAGATGACTTGCAAGAAAGGTCCCTGAGGTTAGGGTTGCAAGCACTGCTCTAATGTTCAAGCTTTAAAATTCCCTTTACAATTTAAAAATGCAAACAAGGCCATATTACATATTTAAAGTGAACCTAATGTAGTTTTTAATGCTAAGCACATATATGCCAATAATTTGCAATCTGCATCAGCCAGGGTTAGTTATTCCTAGCCTGAATTGCTAACTCAGAGATAATGTGTTTGTGTAAATGTTGGTCCTTGTGCAGCTATTGGCTATGTTCACACATGTTGCCTCACACAGATCACTGACTTGCTGCTCCAAAGTCTAATATTTCAGTCATTTAAAAAAACACTTGGTGAAACTGTGAAAATGATTCATCTTGAAAATAGCAGACTGATAGAATCATTCTTTGAGATTCCTCTTCTTGGTCTAGTCCTAGTCACAGTCACTGAACTGGGGCTCAATAACTGATTTTTAATAACAAAAGGTACAGTTTTTTGGGAAATGTGAGGATTTCATTATTTTAGATTGTAAGCCCTCAGGGGCAGGGCCCTCCTTACCATCTTGTCTTGAATTGTATTGTAACTGTAATGTCTTCCTTATATTGTAAAGCGCTGCGCAAACTGTTGGCGCTATATAAATACTATGTAATAATAATAATAATTCATGTAGACATACAATTACTGATGTGATGTACTATAATTGTGGATTTTGGGTGTCCTTTCCTGCTAGAAATGACTAGCATTTTTTCAGTGGCAATTTTATTCAAGATTTTAAAACTGCAATGCTTGTGTTTTCGGTTATTGAAACATGAGCTCCATCATAGACAAAATGTAGCAACTCACCAGAAAGTAAGACCCCAATATATAAGAAGTCAAATGCGCATTGGGAATCAAATCCACATAAAGTGCAGCACTTTAAGCAATACTTCTTCAATGTGTAGTAGGGCTGTTACTGATTAAAATGTTCGTGTTCGATTAATCGAAATCTTTTTTAATCGATTAATTTCGATTAATTATAACGCACATACAGAATTCTTGTCTAAGCAACAATGGTAATGGGGACAGGGCCACACAAAGACATTTAAAAAAAAAGTAAATGTAAAAAAATTAACAAGTTCAGGTTTTATTGAAAGGGGAGGGTTACAAAAATGGAAAGGTGAATGTCCACTGGAAGCTGCTCTCTTCCGTGTGTATATGGGCCGGTTGGTTATTAAATAATCCACTCCATTTTTTTGTCATTTGAAATCCTTTTTTCTGCGCTGGCTATACACGCTTGAAGAGCAACAGGACTGAATTTTAAAAAGCATTACAGAACTATTTTATATAACATAGTAACAGTAAGCAACATGGCAACAATACCTTTTTGTGCTTCTTCTGAGAACCTATTTGATACGGCTGATGCATTCTAAGTACTTTCTCTCTGTGTACTTTTAAATCATGGCGCCTTTGTGGCTCCGTCGGCTAACGAAGGGAAGGGGGGAGGAGTCCGGTGACATCGTTAGCCGTCACGGACATCGACGTCACCGGACTCCTCCCCTCTTCCCTTCGTTAGCCGACGGAGCCAC
>NW_017307204.1:330532-358390 GCF_000935625.1 Nanorana parkeri
CCCCTCTTCCCTTCGTTAGCCGATGGAGCCACTTGGGGAAGGGGGGGAGGAGTCCGGTGACGTCGATGTCTGTGACGTCACCGGGTCTCCGACGGAACTTCCGGAAGACACAGAAGCCGGCAGAGAGGTGAGTACCGGTCAAAAAAATTGTAATTGATCAAAAAAATTAACGCCTAATCGAGGAATTAATCTTTAATTTACGCAGCCCTAAAGTGTAGACATCCACTACCACTGCAGATTGAAGGTGCTTACCAGAAGGTTGAGCCTGTCACGGTCTGTGAACCGGGGCACTGGGGTAAGTGGGTTTTGGGTTTTGCGGAGCAGTCTGGAACTAGCTGGAACAGGAATCAGGTCTGGGACGCGGGTCTCAGAGAGTGACTAGATGCAGGATACGCTAAACACAGGCAGCCAGGGACAGAGTCTAAACACCAGAAACGTGGGTGTGCCAGAGGCGCAGAATCTAAGCTAGGTCTTTGCCAGAGCCTCTGATGTTAAGGATGTTATGCTGCAGGACAACTCCCTAACACACCCGTGCAGGCACTGGACAGGGAGCACAATCCTTTTGTAACGCACAAGGATTGTGCGTTACACAGAAGCTGAGCTGAATGAGAATTACACACAGGAGGGCTCAAGGAAGACAGAAAATGGCTTACGGAGGGTGAAGATAAGCATGCAGGGAGAAATACACAAGGAAGGCAAAGTCCACAAGAGGTGTATAACACAGGAAGAGTGTGAAATACCAAGGTACAAGTCACAGTGCAAGACTGGGAAAAGGTACCACTGGATAATGTGAAAACAGGTATTAGGATAGCAAAGAACTACTACAGCAAAGAGGAACACAGAGCAGCCTGACTCAGAGAGAGCAGGGCAAATAGGAAAAGCAGAAACACTGAAGTGTAGAGAGGGCACACAGAAGCAATACAGCAGACAGGCAAGTATGGCCACTCACAGCACCCAGGTGAATGCGCAGTGACTTCCACAGGGAATCACAAGAGACTGAGCGTAAATAGGAACACAGAAAGGGGAAATGCAACCAAGCAGGAAATCCATGGTGGTACACTAGGAAAACAGGAGAACTAGGGAACATAGTAAATCTCCAAGAACTAAGGGGTAGATCACGTGGAACACAAGAGGGTCCAGAGGCACAAAACGGACTTGTTGCTCGAACGCTGACCAACAGGTGAACTGGCTTTTTAACACAGAGGTTCAAATCAGATTGGCAGGAATCCGAGGAACCTCAGACAGGGGGCAAAACCCAGTGGAGGATCAATGCACAAGGAACTGTGACAGGGCCCCAAATGTTAGAGGTCAAAATGTGCTTGTGCATGGTTCAATCCCCGTACAGAATTAACTGGAACATTGGAACCATAAATCACCAGAACTGTTCTCCCAATATCATCCACTTTCCTTCAGAAGTCCTTTGAAAAATAAATAAAAGGGATCCAAATGGTACAGATTGTCTGGTACTTTTTAAAAGCAATGAAAAAACTACTATTGGCAAACCAAAACTGCACTATTCCTGTACAAAAACCCACTGATTGGATACAATCTAGTAGCATGATCACATGAGTGTCCGAAACCCAGCTCTGCACATTTCATCCCAATTGGCCATTCCTCAGGGCCCACAGACACTGGATTACACCAACATCATTTAAATGCAAAAGAGGGGGCAGGTGCACTATCTTAACAGGAAGGATGAATAAATCAAATACCTCCCTCAGAAGATCGCCACCACACTCCATTAAGAAACAACTTATAACACAAATACATAACAACAAACAGAGCCTAGTATTTTTCTATAAATATATACCCCTATAAATATCTCACATGACATTATTAACAGTTATAACACCAATAAGCCCTAGTACTCTATGTAGACAGTACATTCCCTCTAAATAGAACAACATATACATACTTATTATTTATTACATGCCAATCCTATCACAAGAGATTAAACTCCCAATAAAAATAAAGAGTAAAAACTAAATATCTATTTATTGTCACTAAAACATATAACATCCCAAAACATGTTGGGAATATATGAACGCAATTTGTATAAGGCAGTCCCCGGGTTACGTACAATATAGGTTCTGTAGGTTTGTTCATGAGTTGAATTTGTATGTAAGTTGGAACAGGAACATTTTGTAAGTGTAACTAACTCCATCAAAAAAAAACTTTTTTAGTTTTGGATAGCATAGGGAAAGGTTAACACCCTGTAACGTTTGTTTTGCTGTTTGTGCCCCGTTCAGAAGATTTGACCTCACTTTCTGTTCCTGTGACAATTAGATTTTGAAAATTTTGGGTTGTCGTGGAAATGAGGATTTGTGATAAAAGCTCACAGTGACCCAGAAGAAGAGGCGGGCACCGCTTGTCTGCACATCTAACAAGAGCCAACTTCCTGTAATGTACATACAGTACTATGAACCAGACCCAAAAAAGGCGGGCACCCCTTGTCGACATGAGGGCAGTAGCATTACAACTACTGGAATGCTGGACGGTACACTTTGGCCTGCAGCTTGGGACCTCCTGCTGTACAGTAACAGCCTCCATTTGTAAGTACGAGTCGTGCGTAAGTTGGATGTTTGTAACTCTGGGACTGCCTGGATTCCCCTGGATATTAAATTTTTTAAAGCCCTTTTTCTATTGCCATCCCAGCAATGGGAGGTTAGTTTATCTATACCAATAAACTTTATACCCCTTGGGTACCCCTTGTTATTAATAAGTGTAAAGACAGCCTATGACCCCTAAATTATTTTCTGATATTATATACAGTATGTGCACTCTCAAAGGAACCGGTAGTGCCAATAGGGTCCTACATATATATTGCAGACCACACAGGCACTGGAGCAAAAACAATACAAATATGGAACTGGATGTAATAAAATTCTCTTCCTGACATTTTGTCTTTGCATTGCTAAAAATAAAATAATTATTTTTGCCCCACTCTTATTTCCCCAATTTACATATAGCGCACTATATGCAAGAAAAAAAATCTTTATTATTAACAAAAATTGGCTGATTATTAGTGGAATTCTGTCCTTAATATTAAGGGTAGGGAAATACATTGATTTTTTACCTTAACCCTTAAGCTGGTCATACACCTTACAACCATCGCACGACTTTCATCTTGCGATGGTTGTAAGGTAATTAAAAGCTTGTACGATCTGCCCATCTTGGACAGGCAGATCGTACTTGAGATCATCGCAAGCCCGCCCTGCTGAGGGGAGGGCTTCCGATGACTGCAATGCTGAGCGGGCAGTGTGCGCTAGCGCACACCGGCCCGTTCAGCATTTGTCTTCCGAGCACGCCACTAACCCGAAGAAAATCTTACGATTTTCGACAGGTTTTCCAGCTCTGAAGTCAAAAGACGTGCGACTGTACAGTAGAAACAGTCGCACGCCTTCCATACACCTGCCGATTATTGCACGATTGCAGGATCACCCAAGAATATCGTATGATAATCGGCAGGTGTATGGGCACCTTTAGAGACCAACATGCACCAGCTGACTCACTAAGGAATCAAAACGTAGACTGCTAGATGGACATCTGTATTTTTTTTTATCCTCCCACACTCCTTATAAATATGAATTTGAAAGCTTCAGTAATAACTACAAAGTAAGAAAAAGTAAGCAAATAGTAATAAAAGAGGGTAAAGCCTCACATATGATGACTTTTGTGATTTTAATATGTAGGAATGTACTTACGGTACTCTTACTTTGGGAAACTTCTGCATGTCATTTTCAGTCATCTCCTGTAGCAAAAATTGCCAACGTTAATATGACTATATCACATATATTGCTTAATATATTTTTTTTACATTATTTGATGTTTAAAGTTAAATCTTAAAAATGCATTCAGATACCTTAACTATTAACAAAAATTTAACTAATTTGTGTATCACAGCTGTAGATCCTGAAATCATCTCTGAATTTGTGCTGAAACTGTTCGTTCTTCTGGAGGGTGGCTACTTTTGTTCCCTATGCTCCCTATGTGTGTTGTAAACTAGCCACCACCCCAAGCTTGCTCCGGTGATGGACCACAATCTCATGTTTAGGTATCTAATTTGTATTGAAAGTGTAGTCCATCACGGGAGCAAGCTTGGAGTAGTGGCTACTTTACAACACACATAGAGACCATGGAGAACAAAAGTAGCCACATCCAGAAGGAAGGACAGTGTCAGCATGAATTCAGAGATGATTCAAAGATCTACAGCTAAACAATGCACAAATAAGCTACATGTTTGTTAATAGTGGTACTTGAATGAATATTTAAGATTTAACTTCTGAGTTTAGTATCACTTTAAGCATAAACAAACCAAATAAAAAATAAGGATGAAAAATGAAGGCTTCAAATAAAACAAATACATACCAAAACTACTTGAAAATCGGGGCAGAGACACACTACTAGAACACTACAGTGTCCATAAAAGTATGCACCACTGTAGACGTTTTTTCATGTTTAGTTTTCTTGTAATAGAAGATCAAATCACAGTGAATTTATCTTTTTTGTTTACACTGATCAACAAAAATAGATAATTCAAAATCATAATAGATCTCTGAAAAGTAATTAAAATAAATTACAATGAAAACACAAAATAACTAAGGGGTCTATTCACGAAGCTGCCGAAGGATCTGGCCGTAGCTTAGGCCGATCCTTCGGCTAGCTTCGGCCCCAGGACCCCTTCGGTTCAGTAGAACCGAAGGGGTGCTGTACGGGCTATTCAAAATAGCCCGTACAGCTCCCGATCATGGCCGAGCGGCTCAGCCGAGCCGAACGCATATGCATCGGCTCGGCTGAGCCGTGCTGAAAGCCGAAGCTGGCCGAGCGGCCGGCCTTGGGCCGGCCGACAGCCTGCTTCTGACAGCTGGGCGTAGCCAGCCGTGATCTATTTTTTTTTTTTTTTACAGCAGCAAAGCCGCCGGACAATAGGGAACTATTGGGCGGAGCTAGCTGTCACATTATCAACATTTGTTATTTTTAATGCCCAGTTCTTGTGCTTTGGCACTACAAAGATGACACACACATTTTTCTGCAACTGGACCTCTTTCTGCAAACTTGGGAAAAAAAATTATGCACTTTGTGCTTCAAAGTTTCCAGTATATTCTGTTGATAAGGTACTATAAATGTGCTACACATATTGATTCCACAGCTGGTCCTTAACTGCAAAATCTATAAAGTTTTCTGCAGCGTAAATTATGCTCTGTGTTTCATAGTTTGTGGTCTATTCCACTGCTTTGGCAATAAAAAATATGGCTATTGTCTTTCTAAAATAGTGCACTCCTCTAAACATTTATAAAAAACAAGATTTATAAAAACAAGAAAAACAAAATCATACATTAAAACAGAGATGTCCAAATCCCAGGAGCTCCGTATGGTCCTCACAAATGACAGCTGCCTCCTAACTTTTGAATTTTTCTCTAGTCTAGTCTTGGAGCTCGAAAAGTATTGGTACATGTACTTGTACTTGTACCGAGTACTGTACTTGGTATCGGTGCATCCCTAGTTGATTTACTAAAGGTATATAGGATGTTCACTTTAAAAGGAAATTTTCACTCAGCTTATATTATGATAATTTATTTTGCAAAGAATACGCAATCGAATGGAAGAAAAATTAAAAAACAAAATTGTGCTTGCACATGTTTGGATGACTCAAGTCAGCACAGCTCCCACACATTTACTAAGTGAAAATTCCCTTGCAAACAAAAATTCCCTTGCAAAATAAACATGCTCTTGTTCTTTAATAAATCAACCCCATTGTGCAGAACAAAGCATAGTAACGCAGTAACAGGGAAAGATCAGTTAGTTTGCCTGTGATTCAATGTAACAGATAAATGTTTTCAGCAATCAGCACCAGCAGTAGTATCTAGCCTTCCCTGCAGTCTGTGGTCTCCCCCTAAATACACCTTTCCACCTACAACAGACACTGAACAAAGGCTGCTGGGAATCCTCACATTTAGGCCCCGTTCACATTGAGCGATTTATCGTGCGGTAATTACCGCGCGATATCGCTCTTCAATGCTTTGCAATGGGGCAAAGGGTCCTGCTGTCGCGGGTCGTGTGTCGCTACAGCAGGACCCTTTTTGGAGCCGATTTTGCCGCGATTCCAGCTTGCCCAATGCAAGCATTTGTGCGATATTGCGCAACAAATCGCGCGATATCGCGCAAAATGCAAATCGCGCAGTGTGAATGGGGCCTTATAGGGAGGGGGCTGGCACATTAGAAAACCTCGTCACAGTTCAGAGGTCAGGAAGTGCATAATTTGTATTGGTTGCTATGGCCACAAGCATACACATTAGTTCACCATTTTCTTGTAACTCTTAACAGACAGGATGTGGATTTGTAAACATTGTTCTTAAAGCTTTCACATAAAACTAAATTACAACTAAATGGTAGTCTCCCCACTCCCACTTGCAAAATCACTAGGTGAAAACAAAGCAAAACAAATTTAGGGGGAAAAAAAGATAATTACCTGGCTATAAATTTAGGTCTAAGGTATATACATTTGTTTTGTTTGCTTTGACTTAGTGATTTTGAAAGGGGTGGTGGGCTACCATATAGTTGTTACCTTATGTGAAAGTTTATGTTCACTTTAACCAGCTGAGTTCTAAAGCCACTTTCACATTTCAGCTATGGGCCTATTATTTCACCAATATCTTTGTTAGTTATGTTACCAAAGATTAATTTTTTCCAGAGATGGTATTTTTTTTGGGTGATATTGTCTTCCACATTCTATGGGGTCTATTCACAAAGCTGCCGTAGGCAGCCGAGTGAATAACCGACCCAAAGTGAAGTGAGCCGAACAATGTTCGGCTATTCACTTCAGGCTTGCACGGCTGATTTCAGCCGTATATCGGCTGAAATCAGCCGTACATCAGGTGGCTTCGGGTTGGCCAAACATGCTCAGCATGTTCGGTCGACCCGAAGTGCAGAAGGAGTTCGACTCAGTCGATCCAACATCTGGATCGGCTGAGCCGAACCTACGGCAGGCTACTCGCTGCTGTTCGGCCTATTCTCATAGATGCCCAACAGCAGTGAGTGAATAGTCGAATGCCGCTGAGAGGCATTCGGCTCGGCTATTCTGCTGGGTACCTCTGTGGTACCCAGCAGAATAGAAAAACAGTTAAAAAAGTAGAAAAAAATAAAAGTAGAAAACAATTGGGCGGAGCTAGTCCGCCCAACTATTTTCTATTGGCCGGGACCAGCTGTCATTAGAATTAGGCCTGGTTCACACCTGGGCATTTTACAACGCGTTCCTGCGCTCTGTAAAACGCTAAACATGTGAAAACCAATGATTGCCTATGGGCATTGTTCCCACCTGGGCGTTTTACAGCGCGTAGCAACGCGCTGCAAAACTCCCTACGCCCAAAGAAGTACAGGAGCTTCTCTGGGGCGTATTTGCCGCGCGTATCCATTGGGATACAGCCAGGTAGCCCTCGGAAACGCGCGTTTGTCGCGCATATTCGATACGCCTAGGTGTGAACATTTCTTATTCTGACACGGAGCCATGCCATAGGAATGCATTGCTAGATTCCTATTAGCTTCTTCAATTTGCAATAGCCAATAGCAAACTAGCATTGCACCTGCCCTCTGCTGCAGTTCTCCATCAGGTCCACCATCAGGATTGAGAGCTGCAGAGGGCAGGCTTTTTTTCTTTCTTTTTTTTGACGGCAGCAGAACCGCCGGCCATAGAAAACTGTTGGGCGGAGCTAGCTGTCATTGCTAGCTCCGCACAATAGTTTTCTATTTTTATTTCTCTACTTTTTTAACTGTTGTTCTGTTCTGCTCTGTCCCACAGAGAGACCGAGCAGAACAACCGAGCAGAACAGCCAAGCCGAATGCCGCTCGGCCACATTCGGCTATTCACTCACTGCTGTTCGGCATCTACCCTGTTTCCCCGAAAATAAGACCTACCCCGAAAATAAGACCTAGTACTATTTTTGGGAATTGCTAAAATATAAGACCTACCCCGAAAATACGACCTAGTTGTTACCATTCCCATGGCCGGTGGTGGCATAAGGGGGAACTTGAAGAGCTATGGGAGAGGCAGGAGAGAATCAGCTGTGCCAACGAAGCCAGCGCTAGAGGAAGCGAGGCGGCAGCGGAGGGAGCAGACGCGCAGAAGCCGATGCTTCCTCTATAGCGCCGGTTCCTATCACAGGCGAAGTCATACCAAATGCACTACGCCTGTGAGGAATCAATAGTAAAAGTGCACTTCGCTCATTCTGGCCAGCGATTGGATGGCAAATTTCTCTTCGAAAGGTACGGCACCCCTGATTGCCCTGATCACCATATTTTTGTACATGAAAACATGTAGACTTTTCTACATGAATAAGTGTGGATTGTTGTACATTAAAAAAAAAAATAAGACCTTCCCCAAAAATAAGACCTAGTGTGTTTTTTTTGAGCCAAAAAAAATATAAGACAGTGTCTTATTTTCGGGGAAACACGGTATAAGAATAGACCGAACAGCAGCGAGTAGCCTGCCGGAGGTTCGGCTCAGCCGATCCAGATGTTGGATCGACTGAGTCGAACTCCTTCTGCACTTCGGGTCGGCCGAACATGCTGAGCATGGGGGGCCCAGCAGCACTGGTCCAGTGGTGGGAGAGGCTGGGGGCCAAGCAGTGCCATTCTGGAGGTGGAGGAGGCCGGGGCCCAGCAGCGCCAGTCCGGTTGAGGAGGTCAGGACCCAACAAAGGCCAGCTCGGGACTGACAGGTAAGAGTATCTGCCTGTGCAGGGATATGGACCCCGACCAGCCCACCTGAGACCCTGCAGAGCTCACCATAGAGAGTCTCAAGTGGGCTTTGCAGGGTCACTTTCAGGTGAGCTGTGCAGGGTCTCAGGTGGGCTATGCAGGGTTTCTGGTATGTGTGGGGTCTGTGGTGGTCTCAGGTGGGCTGTGCGGGGTCTATGGTGGGCAGTGTGGGGTCTGTGGTTGGCTCTGCAGGGTAGGGGTGGGCTCTGCAGGGTCACTCTCAGATGGGCTGTGTGGGGTCTCTGGTATGTTCAGGGTCTCAGATGGGCTCTATAGGATCTCAGGTGGGCTGTGCAGGGTCTCAGGTGGGCTCTGCGGTGTCTCAGATGGGTCCTGAGTCTAGTGCATTACTAAGTCCTGAGTCTAGTGCGTTACTAAGTCCAGAGTCCAGTGCATTACGAATTCATGAGTCCCATACATTTGTAAGTGCAGAGTCCAGTGCATTTCTTAGTCCAGAGTCTAGTGCATTACTAAGTCCAGAGTCCAGTGTATTACTAAGGCCAGAGTCCAGTGCGTTACTAAGTCCAGAGTCCAGTGCATTTCTAAATCAAGAGCCCAGTGAGTTACTAAGTCCACAACGTTACTAAGTCCAGAGTCCAGTGCGTTACTAAGTCCTGAGTTCAGGGCATGACTAAGTTCTGAATCCAGTGCATTACTAAGGCTCACTGTTGCATGTAAGTGGAAAAGCAAAATCTCCCATTATACCTCAGAACTAATCAGAGTCAAAACACAATGCATTTATGAAAAAATGCTGCCCTATGAGGCTAGCTCACAAATAATGTTCCATCAACACTAGCATGTGTGGCTAACATACTGTATATTCTGGCCACCGAAAGGCAAGCAAAGGGCCCTGGTGCAAGCACCCTCGAAATTATATAAAAAGTAGGACCCTCTCCCTGCTAAACAGTACTTTTTCATTTTACATGTATTTTTCATTGGTATATGCAATGGGAGTGCCCAGCTCCCCGTGCCATTTTTGACAATCCTTTGCCTTTTTTTCTTTAAAATGATCAGATTTTCCAGATTTGACTCTAATAAACTACAATGGGGGTTTGCAATTAGGTTTACAACAACCTGCGTACTGAACCCAAGCACATTCACTCATGTGAATAATTAACACTTGAATGTATCCCCAGTTTAAAAAAAAAAGTTCAATATCAGCCATTTATTATCTCCGCACACAAAGGGTTAGCCTCTCTGACTTGTCATTAGATAAATGAGTGGCTGTTCAGTGAGCCTCAAACATAAATAAATCATAGCAGGGAAATACTAAAGAACGTCATTTGAGTGACATCCCTGAGGCTGCTGATGTTACATCCAAGATAACAGCACAGCAGAAGTCTCAGGCCTGTTCAGTATCGTAATATCAATTACAGGGAGATTAACCCCTTCATGACTGAGCTAGTTTTTAGTTTCTGTTCCTAAATGACTGACACACTTTTTACATTTTTGCTGTGTGATTCTTCCACAGCAGCAAGTTTTGATTATTATTATTATTTTTAGAATTTTTTTAATAATAATTATAGTATACAAATATATTTATATATAAACGTTTTATTTTCCTAATTTTTTGTACACTTTTTTTTTTTTTTTTTACACTTTGTAAAAAAAATAAGTGTAAAAAAAAATATTTTTTTTTTGTCAGTTTATATCAAGCAATCACTATGACTGCTTAATAAATTAACTTTTTAAAATTTTTAGTTATTATCAGGCTGCTCCAAGCTTAGGAACAGCTAATAATAACTTTAGAGACTGATCGAGCTAATAATAACTTATCAGATCTCACTAAAGGTCTTTGATCGTTCCTAGACGATCAGAAATGATACATTTCACTCGAGATACATTTCAACCACTAGATACAAAATGTATCATTTAACATCGGGCCAGGCTCTCCAGCTGTCAAAATGAATAGCAGAGAGGTGAGTCACTGCTACCTCTCTGCTATCTTCAGCTGTCAGATACGGGATCGCTATTTAGCGAACCCGTATCTGAATGTAAAGGCTTCATTCTTTCATTAATGAAAGAAAGAAGCTTTTAAAAAAGCTTAACTATTTCATTAATGAATGTCTCAATAGTGAGGCATTAATTAATGACTGGAACTGCTGAGAATCAGCAGTTACCAGCATTACAGAGGCTAATATAACTCGGCACGTACAGTGTACGTGGCCAGTCATATAGCCACTTTGTGACGGGACGTACACTGTACGTCTCCCGTCACGAAGGGGTTAAATACTTGAAACAAGATATTTTGACATATGAGATTACAGTATGGGAAGACTGTTACTGATATTAATATGGCAGGGTCTCTTTAACAACACAGAAAAGAGGGGATTGCCAAGCAGATAGCAATCACATTTGTTGCTGGAAAAAATAGTAATAGCTACTTTTGTTGACCATGGTCCCTGTGTGTGTTGTAATGGAGCCACCTCTCCAAGCTCACTCCCATTATGGACTACAATCTCATCTTTAGTTTACAAATTTGTATTGTGATTTTAGTCTATCACGGAAGCGAGCTTGGAGCGGTGACTACTTTACAACACACACAGGGACCATGGGGAACAAAAGCAGCCACCCTTCAGAGGGAAGGACAATGTCAGCACCAATTCAGAGATGATTTGAGGATCTACAGCCGAGTGATACACAAATAAGGTAAATTTTTGTTAATAATTAGAGAACCTGAATGACTTCATAAGATTTAACTCATGTGTTTAGTGTCACTTTAAAGAATAACTCCAGAAAACCATTTCTTGACCCTTGCAGTGGGACTGCCCCCGCACTACAAAGGTTAAGTGCTCATTTCTGTCTGGAAACTAAAATAACAAAATGATACTCACCAGAAGCTCCAAGCGGGCCGGCTGTCCCAGTGCTCCCTCTAACCTGTCTCCTCCTCCGCTGCAGCATTGGAATCTTCCTCAGTATCCTCACGGCTATACACAGTGAGGGGAATTTATCAGAAACTGGAGCAGACAATATCTGGAGCAGCTGTGCATGGCAACAAATCAGCTTCTCTCTTTCATTTTTAAATTTTAACTGAATAAACTGAAGAGAGAAGCTGATTGGTTTCCATGGACAACTGCTCCAGATTTTGTCTGCTCCAGTTTTGATAAATTCTGAATTTGATTAAATTACTGGACCTTGGACCACTGCAGAGGAGGGAGAGAGAGGCTTCAGGGACCAGTCTAAGAACAGGCCAGCTCTGAGCATCAGGTGACTAACATTTTTTTTTTACCTAGATGAAAACGAGCAGTTAACCCTTGCAGTGTGGGAGTAGCCCCACTGCAAGGGTTAATACAAATTTTTCCTGGAGTTCTTCACCAAGTCTATATTATTATGATGCTGCTGAAGAGGTAATCAACATTTTTCTACTGAAGCTCAACTCCTGAAACTCCAAACAGCTAAATATATGGGAGAATTTAATGAAATGGCTTATCTGCCAAAGGACATGTCTTTCTGATTTATACAGCTCTACCAGGAAGCACAGCAAGGATGGTGACACCGCTTTTTCTACTAGAGTAAAGGAGTGCAGTGCTATTACTTTTTCTGCCTGCAGCCTGCTGATTGGACAATAGAACGGCAATATCACACTGACCATTCATTCTAGTCACTCTGCTGTCTCCTCTTGTCCGCATGTTGCCTGTCACCACAACTGCATGAGTAAGGCCTGATTGCTATTCCAACCATAGCACCCAGTGGGGAAAACCCTATTCACAAACACTTTTAGTTCCTATGACTCTTTGTGGACTCCCTTATGCTAATCCTAATGCACCAATCACCACCATGATCCTGTATTAGCTTTGGTTCTATGGGCTGTGTTGGTTAATGAACGCTGTTAAAAGGGGGAAATGCTTAACAGTACCTGCTAGCTACTGTCTCCCAAGCCCCCCACCCCCAAACATATTTTTGGGGCATATTTATAAAGCATTGAATGCAACCAAACATTCACAGGTAATTATTTGCTGTAATTTAAAACTCCAGCGCAAGGGAGATTTACCTGCAGTGAATACTTGATGAATGTGACTAACACTGCTTTATAAATATGGTGTAATGTTTTTATTTTATGCTAAGCATCTTTCTGTCCTCAGTACAATACAAATGCCAATTCATTAATGTCTGTGGAAAAATACAGTTTTGCACTATTTTCTTTTTGGTGCAATAACACTTATGTTGTGGTGCCCCTGCCCCCCATTCACCTATAATCACCTGCACAGCCTATTGGCTCCACACTGACAAAATCTCCTCAGTCAGGCTTGCACAGGCATGTGATGCTTTCCATTCCACTGGAACATGAAGTATGAGCTCTCTACAGGTAGTGATATGTCTGGGCTTGGTGTGAACCCAGTTTGCCTGAGTTCGCCAAACCCAAAAACTGTGAATGCCACTTTCCCTCCTTCTGGCCCAATCAGTTGGGGAGAGGTGCATTCTATGCCCTGCAGTTATACATCACAAAGGGATGGGGAATGCTGCCACCACTGATTGGGCCAGGAGGGGGGAGTGGTAGACAAAGTTTTAAGCAGGCTTGGGTAAGCTCATGTGAACTGGGTTTGCACCAAGCCCAGGCTCATCTCTATCCACAGGACTGAATGGAGAGTACATAGCACATGTGCGGGTAGGGTTGCCACTTTTTCTTCAAGCGAAACCCAAACACTCTAGTGCTGCTTCAGCAGCTTCTTTGGGGTCCCTAGGTGACATTTTGGGGTTGATTTACTAACCTTATAAACACACCATGGGTCTGAAAGACGCCTGATATCTTCATAAAGAGGGCCTGTCATGTCCTAATTGCTATTACATAGGGGGCTGTTTTGTGTTAGCCCCCTATGTGATAGCAATAAAGTTAAGTGTAAAAAAAAATTAAAAATGCAAAAAACATTACACACACACACACTTAGAAATGCAAACACGTGTCAAGTGCAAAAACGAAAATTGCGCCACACGTTACATATCGCTGCGAACGTCGGAGTGAGAGCAATAATTCTAGGGCCATCAATCACTGTCAACACTAAACTGATGAGCAGTAAAAGCTTTTAAAGCATTGCCTATCGGAAATTTTGGGTATTGTAGTGTTTTGCGGTTTCACAGGCGCACGCAATTTTAAAGCTTGACATGTTTGGTATCTAATTACCCAACATGGCCCCATCTTTTTTATGTTACCAAAAAAATTGGGTATTATATTCTGTTTCTGTGCACTAAATTTCATTTTAGTGTTTTTTTTCTAAAAATACTGGTTTGGTAAACATTTGCGCAAAAACTGTACAACATTAAAAATTGCAACTAGCATTTTTTTATTCTACAGGGCCTCTGCTTTCAGTTTTCTAGCCAAAAATTCAGATTTTGCCATGTGTGTGCAAATATTAGGAAATTGCTCCGGACAGTGGTTATTAATGACCCTAAAGGAGGCACACTGACCATCAATGTATCGGGGAACAGATACTGACCACCAATATAGGAAGAGCACAGTTCTTTCACATTCCAAGTTACACCCTGCTCCAATTTCACAGAATCACGATAACTCTTTATTGAATGCTTACCAAAAATCTTCTTCCACTTATTCCTTGTTTTCTAACTAACTTTTCACAGTCCTTTAGGTTACACTGCAATAGAAAACAAAATTCACATTCTGGACCAGTTTTCCAGTATTTACTACAAATTTAAAGCTATTATTATTATTATTATTATTATTTATTCAGGATTTATATAGCGCCAACAGTTTGCATATTTCTTTACAAATTAGAGGTAGACAGTACAGTTACAAAACAATTTAAATACAGGAGAATTAGGAGAGCCCTATTCAATGTAAAGGACCTTTTTGGCAACATACATTCCCAGATCATACATACATACACTCATCCATAAATGTGTCTCTATATGTATTCTGTGTACTGTACTGTATGCAGAAAACTGTAATGCTTGTTACTTATGCTATAAATGTAATGTACATCAAACCAATTTATGCTACAATACCTATCCGTGCCTTAGTGCTATACAAAAATCAGGTTAAACTGTTTTAATATCATGGTTTTCAGTAGTTTAAAATATAACTCACCATTTTAAAATAATCTACAAGAGCATCCGGACTCCATGAGCTCACTTCCGTGCAAGATGGAACTTTCCGAAAATCCATTTTATGTTTGCAAGCCACTTCTGTTCATAACAGAAAACAATCTGACATTACAAAGTTTTGTCAGATGTCAGAACAGCTACATTAAAATGTAAAAGTCCTGATGATCTTGAGGAATACTAAGGTGCAGTTATTCCTTATGTTAAAATAAAAAAAGTATTGCTTGATTTCTCTTGTGCTGCTGTAGACTGGCCAAGCTTCTAAAAAAGTGACAACATCCCCCCTGGTAGGAGTGCTTACTTCTCAGAAAAAAAGGCTGCTCATTTCCTTTACCACTTCCTCATTTGAAAGATGAAGTTGTATAAACTGAACCATAAAAGAGCACTTACTGAGTCTGATTATAAAAAATGTTCAGTTTTGGAAACTGTAATAATAGAATCTAAAAAAAAGGAAGAACATTGTAATGGTATAATTTCCATGGTGTACCCATTTGGTTACAGAAGGGTCCTTTACAATTAATGATATCTTCTGTTTGGGGAGTGTAAAGCTGCATTTATATCTCTGCATTTTTGTACCAAGTTAAAAACAAATGGTATCTTCATCATTTGTGTGGTTTTCGAACATAGCACAACCTCCACAGCAATAAATGGTAATGCATATAAAAATACATTGCACTGAAACCGCATCACATGAAAAACACAAAGGTGTGAATGAAGCCAGAAGGGGGGCAATAGACAGTGGCAGGGCATATACTATATTGTGGAGTGTATCCATTAGAGAAATGTGAAATATATAACATACATATACTGTACATATAAGTGTGGATCTGCATGCAGTAAGGTATGTTAACCAGTTTACAAAGTGGAACAGTGCACACTATATTATACAGTATTATACAGTACAATGTACAGCACAATCTACAGAGTAGAGCAATGTAGAGTACATAGACATGTGCGGCAGCAAAAAATGTGTTTGTTTCGTTTTCACTTGTATTTTTCAATTCGTTTTGGGATTCGGATTCAGATGAAGTCTGGATTTTCGTTAGCGGTAGTATGTACATATTTTTGTTACGAAATTACATTAGACAATAGGAAAAAAATGACTTTTTTTTTTTTACAGTCCACAGAAGAAAAAAAAATAGTGTGAGGTTCCCTCCAATTGATAACAGACCATTTAGGTCTGTTAGAAATGTTAGAAGGGACCCCCTGTAGTTAAAAATAAAACAAATGTGTGTGGGGTTCCCCGAAAAGTCATATCAGGTCCTTTAGGTCTGGTAAGAATTTTAAGGGGGAACCCCACCCCCAAAATGGGGGGAGTGTGGTCCCTCCTAAAATTCCTCACCAGACTCTTGATCCGAGCACATGCCTGGCAGGGCAGGAAAGAGGGGGACAAGCGAGCGCCCCCTCCCTGCCATACCAGGCCACATGCCCTCGACACTGGGAAGGTGCTTTTCCAGGGTCACCCCCAGAAAAGCAAATGGGGGAAAACAAGGGCCCCCCCTTAAACTTCCTACCAAACCCTTGATGCAAGCACAGGCCCGGCAGGGCAGGAAACGGGGGGAAGGATCGAGCACCCCCACTACCTGCGTCATACCTGCGTCCCCTCGTAATCCAGTGACAATCACAATGCATGACACCCGCCGACTCGCTGAAATAAAAAAAAGTCCTGCCGCGTGACAACCCGTCGGAACCCGACGAAGACTCACCGCAAAATGACAGCTCTGGCCAGAATGTAAACAAATGGGCAGAGCGAGCCATGACATCATGGGGCTTGTTCCACCCATTTGACATTCTGAGCTGTCAAATAACACAATAGCATTCGGGAGCTCCCAAACGCCATTCGGTTCTGGGAGCCAAGGTGTTATAGCACTATAATACTAGGAGGAAGAGGAGGAAGAAAGTGGTACAGATGAGGAAAGTTTAAAGAACGAAATAGAGAACCAAGGGAAATCAATACATAAAAAGACAAAAAGAGATAGAGGAAAGAAATACTAATACAGGCATTCCTCGTTTAGCGACCGAGTTCTGTTCCTACGACTAGGTCGTTAAACGAATTGGTTGCTAAACAAGGAATTTTATACAGTATAGTAAAATATGTACATTACAATATTCAGAGCAAAGAAATGGACAACGGAAACTCAAATTTGATAACTTTGCTTTTATTTGCATAAATGTAGTACTAGAGCTGGGCTGTACAGTACAATCAGCAAAACAGTACTGTACTGTATAAACAAGGTGTACTGTACAAAAAAAAGATATTGAGGCTCACTAAACAAGATGTATGCAATACATTTTGGGGTGCCCTTTGTTACTCAGATCCTGGGGGCTTACATCTTTGACAGCTCCAGTTAAATGAAGGTTATTGCGCGGTTTCATACGTCTTGCATTTATCGATGGCTAACATGGTACCACACTGTACTGTACTGTACTAAACAAGTTGTACAGAATTATAAAAAAAAAAAATTCAAACTAACATTTAACAGGGTTATTCACAAAAAGGTGAAGAGTTTGGAGAAGGCAGGAGAAGTGAACAATCTGGGACAGCATAGTTGAACTGGAAAGTGAGCTGAATTGGAGAGTTTTTCCAAATCAGCTATTTTGTCCTAGATTGTTCACTTCTCTTGCCTTCTCCAAACTCTTCACCCTTTAGTGAATAACCCAGTTAGTCTTTGAATCCTAAAAAGGTATCGTCAGTGTCATCATCAGAATTCTGATCAGGAGATGTAGAAGCCCCGGGTATAGGAGATGATGCAGTAGAAATAGAAAAAAAAAGAAAAAGAACTAGTAATAGGGGTCCTGGGTGTAGCTGTCATTTTCTTTTTTGCTTCATAAATTTCACGATAGCATCGTAAAAGTTCACTTATTTGCCGTTCCACTTTTGTGAACCGTTCAACAATCGGATCCAAAGCTTCCAGTTCTAACATAGCTGCATTCACTTTTGAGAATACACCCGCTAATCCCTTTACAGTGAAGTTCTTTGGTACTTCTTCAATTCTTTCCTCTTCTGCTTCCTCCTCTTCTAAGTGTTGCTGTGCTTCCAACTCTATTAAATCTTCCGTACTTAGCTCTCCCTCAGTATATTCCACTAATTTTTTAATATCTTGCAGTTCAACCTCAAAATTAAGCACGTTAGCAAGTTCCACAGTTGTTTCGTTTATAAGATTGGCATGTTCATCTTTGTCAAATGCTTCTGATGTATGCACAAAATGTTTTAGACATTTTTTCCATATGTCTTGCATACACTTTTCTGTCACTCCTTCCAAAGCTGATGCAATGTTCTTAATGCACTCTAAAATGTTGTATGATTTACAGAAATCACGAAGGGTTACTTCATTGTTTTCTGTTGCTGCTACAGCTTTGGAAAAAGTTGTGCTTAAATAGTATGCTTTGAATGTAGCTTTAGCCCCCTGGTCCATTGGCTGAAGTATAGCAGTTGTGTCTTTAGGCAGGTACACTACTTTAACATCTGGGTGTAGATCATCAAGATGCTGGGCAGAAGAATGATTTTAAAGAGAACGCCCTTTTCCAGACAGTAATGCTTCACCAAGGGTCATCCATGCCTTGTTGTTTGCTCGATAGTAAACGGGCAGTGTTTGCGCTTACTAACGTTCTTCAATGCATGTGGGTTCTCGGACCGATAGATGAGGAAAGGCTTCAACCCAGTAACATTTCCAAACAACAATGTGACCCTGTCCTTAAAAGCCTTGAATCCAGGCATTGTTTTAGTTTCTTTGTGTATGTAGGACCTTTCAGGCATTTTCTTCCAAAAAAGTCCGGTTTCATCCACATTGAAGATTTGTTCTGGACAGTAGCCGCCTTTCTCTATGATTTTATCAAATTGTCAAGAAATTTTTCCGCTGCTTCCACATATGCACTTGCCGCTTCACCACTGACACTCCGATTATACAGGTTGAATCTGCAACAAAACCTCTGAAACCATCCATGACTTGCTGTAAAAGTTTCAGTTGATTCTTCACCTTCTCGTGCCTCCAAAGTCTTGAAGATACTGAGTGCCTTGGCTTTTTCTATGTCATTGTTGAAAAAGCTATTAGGTAATAGGGTTTCTGGAGGGGTGTAATTGACCATCCAAGAGAGATATATTAAAAATATATATCAAATTTATTTGTATAAAGTTAAAAGCGATGCATTTCATATATTTGACAAAAACCCTGCATGGGATTTGCTTGAGTAAACACTATTATAATACATACATATTCTAATAATCCAAGTGTTGCAAAATCAAAAACATGATAATAATCACAGGATTTAACAGAAATAGAGTTGCCCCTATAGTGGCTTAGCTTAATAGGTCACGACGTGTTTCGCCAGTGGCTTCATCAGGGAACCCATAACAGATGGATCATGCAGGGTTAACTTGCGAGGTAAGGGAGGCACCTGGAGAATCGAGAAAGTGGGAGCCGGATAACCCCACCACCACCCTCATGATCTCCTTTTTGTCACACTCGGAACCTCAGAGTCATCGAGGGAGAGATGACATCCAGCCATCCAGCCAGTGTGTACCAAAAGTGATATATGTTGGAGGAGGGTCCGGCTGGATGTTCATGTAATCCTATTGAATTTCACTGGTGGTGTGAGGCTACCTGCATGCCTCCATGGTGATCCCCGCTTAATTAATTTAATTTTTCCATGTCATGAATGAGGCCTTTCCGCTGCCTAGTTATTATGGCTTTAAAACCTGTTGATGTTTTGACTGCCTCCTTCACTCTGTCTTTGTCCTTCAGGATGGTTGAAATGGTTGAATGTGCCAGATTCAAGTCATGTGCTATTGCATTAACTTTTTTACCAGCTTCATAGTAATTTTTTGCATAGAATAGTAGATTTCTTGCATATAATCAATGTCGCAATGTAGCAGTAGAAGTCACCATAAGCCGCACTGTACTGTAGAAGAAGCCCCAATGCCGCTCATGCTCCTACGTCTGAACTGCGCACCGCGTGGTCTCAAGTCCGAATTCGGTTGTAAGTCTGAAAAGCACACCCTGGTTGTAAGTCCGAGCAGTCATCAAACAGGTAGGTCGTTAAACGAGGAATGTCTGTACAACAAAAAAGACAGAGGAACCAGCAGAACCTAATCAATATGTTGTAGAAACAACAAGAACGTATCACTCATCATTGGAAGATACACCAAGTGGAAAGAGAATACAGAGCAGGAAGAAAATGGGAACTTAAGGGGGTGGAATCTTTAACCTGAGCTCTACCACTTTGACTCAGGAAGAGATCCAAGTATTAGACTTGGGTCTGAAATTGCCCAAATAAGAAATTTAGATATGCTCTCTACTTACATGGACCTTAATAAATTCCCCCATAAACTGGATTTAAAAAGATATTAAGCGACAGTACCAGGACTAAATATGGAGGTGAATGGAGAGGGCCCGGAAACAAACATTTAAATATACAACATTAAAAAACAAATTGACACTTAACCCACAAAGGCAATTCCCCACTTAGAAGTATTCAGGGATATGGTGGAGGAAGATGTGAGGAGATTAAAAATAAACAAGAAAAATAAAAGGTTTATTAATCAAGGATTGAAACAGCTAGAAGACAGAAAATATATAGTTATGAGGTCCGTGGACAAGGGAGGAAGGGTGGTTATCTTAAGTAAGAGTTACTACTACGAAGAAATAAAAAATATTCTAGGGGATCAGGAAACATACAAGAATTTAAATAAAGACCCTACCACAGATTTTTAAAAAAACAACTAAAAAAATTGCTTGAAGAAGGATGGCAAACTGGCTTTGTACGTAAGAAGGAGTATAAATACCTAATACCTACAGTAAGTAGAATAGCAATAATTTACTTCCTTCCCAAACTGCAAAAAAATCAGGAAAGGCCATCTGGAAGGGTGATAGTAAGTGGAATCAATTCCCTCTTATCACGAATAGGGAAGTAAATATACTGGTTCTTACAACCTTTAGTAGGCTGCACCAATGCCTTCCATAAAGATAGTGGAGACATCATCAATAGCCTTTCAGGTACTCAAAATAGTGAGGATCTTACATTTGCCACCATGGATGTGGTATCGTTATATACTAATATACCCCAAGGAGGTCCCTACCACAGATTTTTAAAAACAACTAAAACAATTGCTTGAAGAAGGATGACAAACCGGTTTTCTACGTAAGAAGGAGTATAAATACCTACAGTAAGTAGAATACCAATAATTTACTTCCTTCCCAAACTGCACAAAAATCAGGAAAGGTCATCTGGAAGGGCCATAGTAAGTGGAATCAATTCCCTCTTATCACGAATAGGGAAGTAAATATACTGGTTCTTACAACCTTTAGTAGGCTGCACCAATGCCTTCCATAAAGATAGTGGAGACATCATCAATAGCCTTTCAGGTACTCAAAATAGTGAGGATCTTACATTTGCTACCATGGTTGTGGTATCGTTATATACTAATATACCACACAGTAAGGCTCTAGAGGCAGTAAAATGGGGCTTTGAACAGTTCTCTGATTTGGAGGAAGAACATATTGAGTTCTTAAATGAACAGATTTTGTGTTGAAATGTAATTATTTTTGGGATGGAGGAGAATTTTATACACTGATAAAAGGTGCGGCTATGGGAGCGAAGTTCACCCCTAGCCTTGCCAATCTTTTTATGGAAAGATGGGAAGAAAAAACATTTTTGGGAAAAAAACTGGAATGGTCTGCTGCTATGGAAAAGGTTCATAGACAATGTGATCCTATTTTTTAGCGGAAATACTGTCCCACTGGAGGAATTCTTCAAGAATATAGATACAAATATGAAGAGATCAGTTTCACTAGATGCTACAGTAGAGAGAGTATGCATTTCTTGGACTTAGAGATCAAAGTTAAGGAAGACATTTTATTTACAAACACATTCTTTAAACCGACAGTAAACAGCTGTCCCCACCCACAATGGATAAGAAATGTTCAGAAAGGACAATTTACAAGATTAAAACGGAATTTCACCAGGGCTGAAGATTTTAAAGAACAATCAATGAAAATCCAGGAGAGATTGACAGAGAAAGATTATAAGAAACAAGATCTGGATAAAGTGAGGATGAAAATTAAAGGGATGGATTTAAAAAATATGCTTGACAACAATAAGATAAGGAAAGAAGATCAACCTGTACTAATTATTACTAATTATGCTATTCAATACAAAGAAGAAGTAGAAACATGTCCAAGGTTATTATATTATATTATTTAATGTTACGATTTCTGTATTGTGTATAAATAGAGAGATGCAGGAGACAGCGGTATACATCCTCTTTGGAAAAGTCTGATGACAAAACGCGTCCGAACGGAGTCTATGGCTGTTTCCTGTGTTTGAGATACCACAAAGAGTTTAGCTGCTATATTCGATATACCCTTTTGTAAGTATAACTTTTTATTGCAATAAATCATTTTTACAACATACTGCACAATGGGAGTCATTTGTTCTTTCCCCCTGAGTTCTATGGGAAAATAAAAGATTGAAGGAGCAATAGCAATTTGAGAGGGGATCGGAGTGTTAAACACTGATACTATCAGAGGACAGCACGGAGGAAGAGAGGAGAGGAGCCTTGAGTCACGAAGATGCAGGAAAAGGATATCTCTCTTTCATTAAAAACGTATTCTATAAGATGTTTCTGGTGAGTGTAATATACAACAGATAAGGAGCATGGAAGGTGGGTTATTGAGCACCATTTAACCAAGAGGAAATAAGCTCCAGATTCTGACTGCTCCAGTTTTGATAAATTCCCCTTATATTGTTTATTATAGATATATTTATTGTTCGTTATTGTTTGCTTTTTATTGATTGATATGCACATATGATGGCACAGGCATAGCACAACAAATTGAAATATAAAATGACATTGGTGGATTCACTGAGGGATTGTTGCTGCTTGCCACACAAGTTTACTCACATCCAAGTGCGGGTTTTTTTCACTTGCAGAAATGTGTTTTAAATTAATCTATTCTTGCTGACTTTCACTTTATCAGCCCAGGCAAAAGTCAAACTGATGCCTTTTGTAACATGTGTCAGGTATCATTCACAGTTGCTAGTGGTGGCAGGACATCTGTCACAGAAAATATAGCATCCAAGGGACACAAGAGTGCAATGCATGTGCAAACTACCGGTCATAAAGTGGATTCATTTTTCAGAAACAAAAATTATTCCGCTTTAGCCTTGCAGGATGGTACCTTTGCATTTCAAACTGTTGTAGCCCTATTTTAGACTCTGCAGTCTACTGGTGTTGTGTAGTGCCACCTGTGTGGTATTAAGGTGCAGACCCTCTTCTATATCTGTGAAAACAGGAAACAATCTCTAATAAGCACCAGTGTTTCCATTCAATTGAGTCTGTACATAACAAGTGCAATCCCAACTGAGAAACTGTATTAGGCAAAATAGAAAGTAAACCACATGATATTGTATTTGAAAGTCCATATGTTGAACAAGAAACATCCAGTGAACCATCAAACTGTAGGTATTCTCCTAACAGGAACATTAAGACATTATACGGTCGTTATAGCAGGTCTCAGACATCCACTTTTCTCTGTGTCTCTATCCATGTACCTCTCTAGAAGGCTTACTCAAGAACCCTAGCAATCCCCAGATCACACTTGATGACCTCATCACAATGTGCAGAGGGCATAGCAGCCATGTTTGAAAAAGGCAAAACAAACACGGCATAAAAGGTCATTAGCTACACTAGTAAATGGGCAGAGTAATTATCACATTACTACACTGTTAAACATTATCATAGTTACAAGTCCATGGACTGTTCATCTACTTTTTTTTTTTTGTAATTCTTTATTTAAAATTTTAAACATACAATATAAGACATAAGAGAAAACATTCACAGATCATTATCTTAACGCAAAAAAAAAAAAGAATTAAACATAAATGGACCTCAAGAGCCCACCCAGAGAAAAGTATGAGCAAAGCACACCACAAGAAACGAAACAAACCTAAAAAAAAAAAAAGGAACTCTCTCCTCCATGTTCGACTACTTTGAGAAGCTTTCTGAAAAGAAATGTTGTTTTTAGAGAACAAAATGTTAAGTCATAATTACAAAAGTGCTTGCACAATGGGCAATGGAGAATCTATCGGCAGACTTTGCCATATTTGACTCTTCTAATTGATGCATCCAACCATCGTCATCTGAAATTATTTCCTGTTCTTGCTTTGTATATTCTTTTAAAAAAGCCAGGGTAGCAGCTTTAATATTTCAAGTGAAACCAAGCTTGTTGAATTTTTACAAATTAAATGTGAGACCTCTGCAAAAATGCTGCAACGGAGCCGGCTGGCTTGCGTTCCAGTGCGTTCTAGAGGACGAACACTCTAGAAGCAAGACTTCTTGGTGTGAACCGGCCCTCTCTCTTGGCTGTCTCTTCTCTCTTTCCTCACGCTCTCTCTCCTCACTCTCTCCCCTGTTTCTATTTGGTGTCTCTTCTCTCACTTTCTCTCCTGTCTCTCTTCACTCTCTCTGCTGTCTCTGCTCTCACTTTCTCTGCTGTCTCTGCTCTCACTTTCTATTCTGTCTCTCTTCTCTCTCTTTGCTGTCTCTTCTCTCACTTTATCTGCTGTCTCTTCTCTCACTTTCTCTGCTGTCTCTCTTTTCTCTCTCTGCTGTCTCTCTTATCTCTCTCTCTCTGCTGTCTTTTCTCCCACTTTCTCTGCTGTCTCTCTCCTGTCTATCTTTTCTTATCTCCACTGCAGCTGCTTCCCAGGTCTCCTCTCGTGCGCTGGCGTCCTGTCCTCCCGCTGAGCTCGTGTGGCTGAATGTGGCCGTCGTTGCACACGGGAGGACAGGACACAGCCAATTTCCATCTACCAGTGTTCGCTTTGCGATTGACTGGTAGATCACGATCGACCCAATGGGCACCCCTGGTGTAGAAGGTACACCCTAGAAACTTTGTTGAAATCAGGAATGAAGGGGGTATATACAGGCTTGTACTTAAGTTGTTAATCTTACACTGAGCTGAGTAAATGTTTAGCCATATATAAAATAAGGAATTCACACTCTTTTCACTGGGCCCAAATTTATAAATGCAAAATTGAAAAACAAACATAATATATACACAGGGTTATGCACACAGACTTTGGACTTATGAATTAACTTCTGTGCATTTGGATGTGTTTACCTTGTGCACTTTGAAACAAACAGAACTTTTGAGGCACCCCTAGACCATTCCCTAGGAAAAGATTATAGAACTGCACAAACATTTAGCATAAAGGTTTCTGAGAAAAACAGGTATAGCAGGCTGGATTTGGTATTGGTAGAGGGATGGAAAAGAGTAGTATTGTTAAATCCTGTTTGAGCAGTGATATATCAATTTAACTGTAAGATGTATTAGAATGACATCTAGTGGCCACTTTGGGCACCAGGCAAATGTCAAACCTCCCAAACTCAGGTTTCAATGTCAACTTTACTATTGTTATTAACTTTATATAATATGTAAAACTGCAGCTGAAGCCATTTTGGGGCTTATATGTAATAAGTGTGCTATAAGATATTTATTTTTAAATATAGTAATTAATTAGGTTCATGTTGTCCTATACTACATAATTAAAGTGACATTAAACATTGACTTTTTTACTTATTTTGCATGGGAGGCCCACGTGGGATGCATATCCTTTGTTCTTTTTAAAAAAAAAAAGTTTTACATTTCTCATTCTCTAGGTGGTCCCCGCATCGCTCTCCCTCCTGCCCGTGCACAGGTGCCTCCATCAGCTAAGTGGCTGCTTTGGAGGCACCCTTATGTGAGCATTCTCGGCCGTGCCTGCAGTAGCTGTGTGCGTCCAATATAATATATAAACAAATATTTTCTTTTCATAATTGAACTCTTATGTACTTAAAATATTTCCATTTTAAACTGCAGCCAGATATGATTTTCTGAACCCTGTAACCCACAACAACACTGATTTACTATTCACTGATTGTGTACAAACCTTTCTAAGTAATATTTCTTACTTGTGATTGGTGGACTTGTTTCAGTAGTTTTCCCCTTATCACATAAATGTAATTTTATCATTATTAAGATTTACCTTACCATTTGTGAGGACAGTTTTTTCTAAAATGGCAGAAATTCAAATATGTATTTTTTTTTAACTTAAAGCAGTCATGACAACAATGAGGTCATTCAGTATACTTTTTGTGAACAGTATAAAATGGTAATTTTGTTTGTATGGCTGTCTGCTTTTCTTATATTTTGATAGATAAAGGAGATTGTGGTCCCCCCATTCAGACATCATTCAAAGTGAGACCTTCCAGTCAGTGATAACTGCTGGGCATTATATCACTATCTGCACCCTGTTCAGATCTGTGATCAGAGCACTTGGCAGAGTGAAATCATCCAACATTGACTTCTTTGGTGGCTCTGCAGTGTTATTGTCCTGAATGCAGAGGCAGTCAATGTTGAAAGAACGTAAAACTACGAAATGTGTTGTACTGTTTCTTTAACTGAAGCTGAATGATAAGGATTAATTGTGATGATCGCATTGTATTTTTTAAATATTTCCTTTAGATGAGTCCATATATTTTTCACAGAACAGCAGTTATCTTGTTCAGCTCATCAAGTGATTCCTTGTTTACAAGTCATCCCTAACCTTTTTTTATTACTCATGTTATGGAAATTCGCTTGGTTCAACGTACAATGTCAAACACAAAGAATTTCCCCGTGCTTAAAAGCACAGTTGTATTACGATCTTTTGTGCGAGAACTGGCAGTACCTCTTTTGAGTCATGTAGAGTTAGGACACAGGAGACAGGTGTTGCTTGCTTGCTGCTTCATGCTTAGAGAGCGAGCACAGGTATGTGTTTATTGTTTTATAGCTGCCCAACAGGAAGTGATGTCAGACAGGAAGTGGTCTCACACAGCACACCAGGAAGTAATTTCAAACAGGAAGTGATGTCAACAACCAGCAAACCAGGAAGTGATGTTAACAACCACTTCCTCAATACATAGCCAGTCAACAAAACACATTAATACAATAATCTATTACCACCGGAGTGAGCTTTATCCAGCATTGCTCAGTGATCAATGCTCAATAAAGTTACTATGATTCTCATGCATGCTTATTTACAGGGACAACGTTATATTATCTCCAGCGGTTGATCAGGCGCGCTAGAGACAACAAACGCACGTTCCTTTCATATACTGCGTTCAAAACAAATGTATCCACGCAAGCCAATAAATCCATGCATTGCACGGGGGCCCCAGCCGTGCGTCCATACATTTGCCAAGAAGACACAGCTCCGCCGCGCATAAGATATCTACTGCAATGGTTTAACCCCAGTGCCTATTTAAACCTAGACACTGAGAGACATAATGACAAAATATTACAATACACTAAAAACACATCCTAGTAAAATTTCCACAACACTCACAGTTCTTTAAACCCACACTGGGTATCTGAATAGCGCTAATCAGATTTGTGAGTATTTCTGATGCCTTTATAAACTTTTCTTAAATAAAATAATTTTTACACTATAAGCTTCTCCTTTTGTTTCTTATTAACTTGATGGCTGATATAATGTACATAGGAAGGAGATTGAGGGGTTGTTTCCAAGTAAATACTCTGCTCATTAAGCCCTTCTTTTATAAGGGGTCCCACAATGTTTGGTGAGTCGATTACCAAAGGGGTTGGTGGAGCACAATGACGATGGATGGTGGTCACATTGTCACTGTTGTTTTGGAGTAAGTAGTTTTGGAGTAAGTTCTTGTCGCACTCCTTACCAGAGATCCTTTGTAATGGGAAGGGTGCTCGTAATGACTGTGGATGGCACCGCTGTATGCATAAGATAAATGTGAAAGATGGCACATTTATTGTTTTGGATTGTCTGCACATAATTGGACATTAAATTTAAGGACACTATGGGGTCTATTCACAAAGCTAGCTGAAGGATCACTCTCGAAAGCTTGTCTCTTATATATTTTGTTAGTCCAATAAGAAAGGTATCATTGCACACTGCAATACTAAGTATTTATATAGATATAGATATATATATTATAGATATCTATATCTATGTATATAGATATATATATAGATATATATATATTTATAGATATAT
>NW_017307204.1:359098-375028 GCF_000935625.1 Nanorana parkeri
GGGGGTAGAAGTATATAAGGCTACATTCACATCTTTATTTTAGGTGCAAGTGGCAGCTGTAATGATCAGGTGACAGCAGTTGCATGTAAATGCCTGCACACCGCATTTAATGATACGTGATATGTTTACATTTGGTTAGGAATCAGTCACTCTCCCTGGACGCAAAGATTGTGCATCCAGGGAGAGTGTTTTCTAACCACATGTAATAATATCACATACCATTACATGCGGTGTGCAGGCGTTTACATGGAGCTACTGTCACCTGATCATTAACTTGAATGGGTGACAGCTGTCACTTGTAAACGCCAGATTAGGGATTTCTGCTGCAGTAAAACGTAAGTTTCTGATGCAGGAATCCCTAATTGCACCTAAACCTACAGATATGAATAGGACCTTATTGTGTGTATATTGGTGTCTGTAGTACCATACCGGATACAGTTAAATTTTATTTTAAAGTATGACATTTGGCAAGCGGCCCCCATGAGAGAAGAAAATTTGTCAAGTGGCCCCCGAGATGGAAGAGGCGGGGGCAAAGATGGAGGAGGCAGGGGGCACAGACACCAACGGAGGAGGTGGGAGACGTCGCCGGGGGTCCAGTCCGGCGGCGAAGATGACAAGGAGGCAAAGAGGTCAGGCCATGCAAGGTAAGAGGACTGTGCACAGCCCACCAAAGAGTCTCAGGTGTGCTGTGCAGTACCCTTTGGTGGGCTCTGCAGGATCCGTAGGGGGCTTTGTCGGGTCTCAGGGGGGCTTTGCAGGATCAATAGTGTGCTCTGCAGCCTGCAAAGCCCACCACAGATCCTGCAGATCCTGCAGAGCCTTCCTGAGATCCTGCAGATCCCCTGCAGGGGGCTTTTCTGGGTCTCAGGGGGCTTTGCAGGATCTGTGGTGGGCTTTGCAGGATCCATAGGGGGCTCTGCAGCCTGCAAAGCCCACCACAAACCCTGCAGAGCCCATCTGAGACTAAAGCCGGGTGGGGTAAATTTAGTGTGTAGTTTTGTCTTGCCTAGTGCGGCCCCAAACCAGAGTACACCACTGCTCCTATACATAATGTTTGGACATGTAAGGACAAGATCTTTTGATGAATAATCATTAGTCAGGAGGTGCCATTGTTTTGCGCAAACATTTGACATTTTATGGAAAGTATTGGTATACTGTAAATTCAGCCTAACTTTCTGGTCCTCCATTTCCTTCTTTCCTTCTCATTGTGTTTTAAAAGTAATACTCCCATAAGCCTTTCTTCACTCTATGGTATGCCCCTGCTAGGCAACTTTAGAGGCTCTGTTCAGCTTCTCTTTTGTTTCTTATGCCCTAAGCAACCCTCTGTTTTAGTGAAATCTGTAGTGTTGCTTTGGTTTCTGTTTGCTTGGCAGCCTATTGTTCCAGCACAAGCAGTTGAATTGCTACATTTTATCTGGTTGCTCCCACCACCCTTTTGATCTAGTTACTGTTCCTGTCAGATTACTGCAGGTCTTGATTGTCAGTTATCTTCTGTGACAACTTTCTGCTCAGTCATTAACTGTTGGGCTGCTTTTGTGTCTATGTGGTTGTCCTTGGAAACCTTCTGATAGAGTGCCTGTTTGTTTTTCTTGAGCCTCTCTCTCTTTGTAAGTCTGTTTCTGCCTGTCGCTGTTTTGTTAAAAGGGAGGGCCACAGCCTGAAAACCTCTCCCCAAGTAGGTCCCACGGCAGCTATTGCTTAATGTAAAAATAAGCTTCTGTATAGGTGTCATGAGCCAACATCCTTAGTGTGTTGGAGGTAGTTCCTTCTGAATTTGTTTGTGTTTCTCTTATATGTAAACCAGCTACCTCTCTGACTAAGAAGTCCCCTAAGAGTCTAAACCTGTCTCTTCTAAATGTAATTCGATCTGTTTTGTGTATGAGTCTGCCTTTTTGTTTAGACGGTCTACCCTGAAAGTTAGCCTGTCTGTTTTGTCTGAATTAACTGTAGTAATGCTCTCAAACGCTCAACAAAACTCAAACAAGACTCTTCCAATGACCCTCTCTCCCAAGACTCTGCCAGTGATGATCTTAACCAGATATTGTCAATGCTGCCTCGTGTTCAAATGTTCTGTTACCACTTGGTACTGATGTGAACTTTGTAACTGAAATGTCCCTTTTTGAAAATGTGGACCTTATGCTTTTGAGCTTGGCATTTTTCTTTTTCAACCCTCAGATTAGTTTCCAGTGTGATTTTTTGTGCAATTGGTTTTTTTTTATTCTTCTTTCAGATAGTGTGGTTTCCTGGACCATCTGGGTGCCGATTATAACGTGGTAACGTAAGATTTTCCTCTGCCCTGCATGCTCAGATTTTGCATTTAATCTAGTGTGGTCATATTTCCCTCTGTTCTGGTATGCCTAGATCTTGTGGAGGTTATAATAAGTCCAAAATTACTACAGTTTGAAGGGTCCAGTTTTTCTGGGCATGGTGATATGATCAACCACAGTGGTCTGTGCTACACTCCTATTTTGACTGAATTTTTTACACCGTGTTATTCCGCCTAGCCTTTATGATTTAACATCTAAGGGAAATAATAAAGCTTGTGTGAAAGGTTTCTAAAGTGCATTGAATGCACCTCAGGAAGTGGGAGGCAATGTAATAACCTAAATACAAATCATTTTAATAAAATGTTTGCATTACCACAGACTATTTAAAGGGGTGTGTCCATTTGTCTTTTGCTGGAATATACTCATCTGATCCATAACAAATGTCTGTGTGTTCAGCTCCTTCTTTGTTTTTCCTATGCCTTTGGTATTTTATCTATTTTTCTGTTCCCAGCAACCTTTTGTGAAGACTTCTACAGATTTTGAATGGCTGACAGGCTAATTATGTAAGCAAATTGGTTATCTTGATGTTTCTTAAGAACATGAAAACTTTGTGTATTACAATTTTTTTTAATGAATAAATAAAACTTTAAAAGTTGCAGCAGTTGGGACACTTTGTCACCTCCATAAAGTGATGTGTTTCTGGAAGTATGTGTGGGCATGAGTGATGTACATATAACTTCTATTTTCTAAAATATGGTAATATGCAATAGGTAGGCCAATCAAAATAATATGCTCATACAAAACATGTATAATTGTTTCACACCTCCAAATAGTGCTATATTTCATTGATAGAATCTGTGCTGTTAAGTATAGCATATACTTTAGAAATGTCAGCTCTATATACTAATACACAAAAACTTTTTTTCCCAAAAATAGTGACATTAGTAGAGTTTTTCAAGAAAAATGCAATTTCTGCAGACTAAAATGACAAGAACTTTTCTACAAATGGTGACACTGGTAGTACACTTACTATTGCAGAAATCATCAGCCCAATGGAGTGAAATAGCAAGTTCTTTTTTAAAGAAGGTTTGATCTTTTCTAGCAAAAGTGACACTGGAAATACTGTTACAAATTGCAAGTACTGTATATACTCGAGTATAAGCCGTCCCGAATATAAGCCGAGGTACCTAATTTTACCACAAAAAAAAGTCAATATATTGGATTAGGATAGCATGATTCTTTGTGAAACCAGACCCTAATTATTTCTACAGACAGTGACACTCGTAGTAATCTGAAAGAATTGATCAACTGTTTTGGCTAAACTGGAAAGGGGTCTTCTAACTCCTATAGAAAGTGGGGTGTTGAAAAAAAGGCCATTCAGTGACTGTTTTTTTTTCAGTGAATGCAAGGCATAAAAAAATCAATCTGCTGTAACTAACAAACTATACTAGAACCCGCTCTCTCTATCTCCTACAACACACTACATATGGCCGCGGTGTCAGCAGCCTTATATAGTGTGCTGCAGGGACTTAGCTGTGAGACATGATTGGGCAGAGTCATCGTGACTTTTCCCAATCATGGCTCTATGTTTGTACTGAGCCCTGATTGGCACAGTCTTGCACCTGACCTGCGGTCAGGTGCAAGACTGTAGCCGATTACCGTTTCGGACGGCGCAGTGCATTGTGGGATGTCCCGCGGTCGAACAGACCGCGGACATCCCATAATGTTCGGCGTTCGGCGAACGCTAGAACATGCTATGTTCGAGTCGAACATAGGTTCGACTCGAACGTGCAGCCCATCCCTACTCGGGACCCCCCTCAGTCACCTCACCTCATGGCCACACCTCCCTTGACACACTGTGCTGCTGCCTGGCTGCCTGCTGGGTAATGCAGTCCTCTGGCCGGCGGCAGCTCTCCGGCTCCTCAGTCCCATGAAGATCGCCGCGGGCAGCTTGAGAGAGCTGTCGGCGGACAGATCTAATGATAATTAATTATCATCAGGCGGGCCAGAGATAATTCCATCACGTGCCGGTTCTGGCCCGCAGGCCTTGAGTTTGACATATATGCCCTAAGTGATATAATTCAGAGGTGACAGGTTCTCTTTATGAGCCTGCCCTCCAGTACAGAAAATCCAGCTCAGCATTGTGCTCTTCTGTACAGCTCCATTTGTGACAGCTGACACAGGAAGCGCTGTGAATATGCTCTGCTCCCCGCTATTTTGCTGTGGTCTCAGGTCCCCCAGAAGAGCGGGTGTCTGGGGGGGACAGACCTTGCAGGGGGAATGGACCTTTGATCCGTGCGGATCACTTGTACTAAATGAACAGCCCGAAAATATTTAAAAGTTTAAAGCGCCGGCATCAGCGATATGTATTGGGGTATTTTCACAAGTACAAGTATTCGTGAAAATGCACAGTATCGGCACCGATACTGATACTAGTATTGGTATTGGTGCATCCCTAATAGTGGTTAAAGAGTAATTCCACTTTTATTGGGAAAAAAATAAATCCTCTCTCAGTGATCTGTGTACATCACAAGGATTTTAACAAACGTTGTCACAGTTTCCTACTGTTTCTCTTCTGAAGAAAATGCTGGAGGCTGTGCTGAGTAGATAGATACCAAACATGTTGTGATTCAAAATTGCATGCACCTGTGAAATGGCAAAAAAATATGGTACCAAAAATTGTCTATAGCGGATACTTTAAAAACTTTTACAGGTTATCAGTTTAGAGTTAACCATGAATAATGGGCCTACAATCATTACTTTCACTCTGGAGTGTGCAGCGATACCTAATGTGTGTTTGCATTAGTATGTTTGTGTATGCAGTGGGAGGGGGACTTTAAAAAAAAAATTGGGGGTGTTTTACATGTCATTTATTTTAACCACCTCCCAGCCGAACGTTGTAACTAAACAGCTGCCCGGGAGCTTCCTGGATGTAACAGGCTGTCTAAAGACGGCCTGTTAGCCACGCCCACTTGCGCACGGCGAGCGGGGAAGCTGCCAAAATTTTAAAACAGGCAGCAATGCTTACAAACAATTAATATGTTGCGCTAGGTTATAGAAAGATGATACTAGTAATTATATTGAATGTAAAGGACAAATGATTTGGTGAAATAAAGTGTCTAATATGTTAACAGCTGCAACAATGTGTGGTGTAACCCGTGTAAATGTAAATCGCTAGTATGTTGCGCTAGGTCCTATAAAGAGAATGTGAGAAATCAGCATAAATACTCCTCCGATCAGAATCAGGATGTAGTCAGCCCTACTAAGCAGCACCCCTCCTTGCTTTTACTATACTTACTATGATGCTATTAATTAATAGAATTATTTATTTATTTTTGTAAATATATCTTTATTTCAATATACATATATACATCACACATATACAAACTTCAGGGTGTAAACAGATATATTAAAAGGAAAAAAGCTACATAACATCGTATTTCATTATTACTATAACACACATTTCTTCATTCATTCAAGATCTACTCCTCTGTTAAGGAGGAAGGTGAACTCTAGGCAGAGAGTGAATCCACTAAATAAATTTAAAAAAAACCCTTTACTAATTCTTTCCTCCTATGTGACTTGACTTCATAAGTGTTTATCATACTCCGTGTACTCTCTCCTATATGTGAATTCCCTATTGTTTCTATTCCAAAAATAAATTCCTATTTCTTAAAATGCCCCCTCCCCTAAAAAATAAACTATGACAAAACCACTGAAGTGTATAATGTGATATAAATTATGATACCCCTCCTGTGCTAAGACCACGTTACCCTCTCAGGCCTTATATTGTACTCCTCACCCAACTGTGTACTCTTAATTGGTTGTGTTCAACTGTAAGTGTTGTTATCCCTTTATTTCTCTAGTACTATACCCACCTAAATTTCTATTTGCTAAACCCTGTGACAATTCAATCTATCCCATTTTGCACTTCTAATTTTATGAATAAATCACCTTCGGTCTCCCTTCCTCCTTCATTCTATCCTCATTCCTAATCATTACCTCCATACATACAGGTCAAATGCATTTAAAATCTACTATAGAAAATAAGTTTGAATAATATTTATTGTTTTAAGTCACTCTGGGAATTTGCTGATCATATATTGGCCATTGTATTTCTAAATATCCCGTAGGGACTTCATCTCTATATCTCTTCCTTTCCTCTCAATCCTTCTTTTTTTTCAGACTCCTAAATACTTCAGACTTTCTATATAATTCCCATTTCTCCCATATACTCTCGTGTAATTCCTTTTTATCGTTATCCTTTGCGATCATTTTCTCCATATATCTTATTTCTTCCATCGTGGTCTCCCATCTCTCTAATGAGGGTGGAATCATTGATTTCCAGCCCCTTGATATATTGACTCTTGCAGCAGCCAATACAAATCTTATAATGTCTGTCTTTATCTTCTTTATGGGACCAGGAATCAATGATAGCAGTGCAAGTGTGGGGTCATTCTCCAGACTTAGGTTGCCTATGGAGTGGTATATTTCAAATATTGACTCCCAAAAAGCCTGTATTTTAGGGCAACTCCACCAGATATGCAGGTAAGTTCCCTCCTCAATGCTACATCTTCAGCATCTATCTGACTCTCCCGGGTTTATGTGTTTAATTCCTTCTGGGCATCTATACCATCTAGACAGTATTTTGAAGTTTTTTTCCTGATGGAATGAGGAGATGACAGAACTATGTGTCATAATAAATATTCTCCCCCATTCTTCTTCTGAAATCTCCCTCCTTAAGTCCTGTTCCCATCTCTTCATGTATTTTGTGTGTGCTTTAGCTTCTTCTTCTCTCAACATACCATAGACCTGTGATAGTGCATGTTCAGTTTTTGTTTCCCGCAAACATAATTTCTCAAACATGGTGAATGGTCTGTTCAGAGGTTTACAGGGCCTGAGGTGTCTAATATAGTCCATTAATTGAGTTGCCTCCATCCATAATTTTCCCTTATTTTGTTTCTCTGGTCTGAGCTCTGGTTTTAGATTTTCTTTACCTTTCTCAAAAACTTGCCAAATCCGTGAGTATTTGGGAAAATACTCAATATCCAGGAAGGAAGTCACCTGCATACCTGGTGGAAATTGTGGGTTCCCTGCTAAGGGGGTCATGGGGCCTGGAATAGATGATAGATTATATTTATACATACTTCTGTCCCAGATTCTTAATACTGGTTTAACTAGATATGGCATAGTGTTCATGTGTGGTCTGGCCTCTACTGTCAACCATGGAATATTCTTCAGTGGTACAGTGACTGTATCTGTCTCTAAATTTACTCCCCCCTTGACTTGGTTACTATGTAACCAGTCCAATATTCTTATTAATAGTGCTGCTTTATGGTATAAGGCGAAGTCCGGAATTCCCAGGCCTCCTCTTTTTTTTTATCTCATTAGCACTTTAACACTAATCCATGGGGCTCTATTGGCCCATATAAATTTTATTACTGCTGAGTTAAGTCTTTGGAAAAAAGATCTTGGTAACAAGATAGGTACTGTCTGGAACCTGTATAATATTTTGGGCAAGATATCCATTTTAAGTACATTAGCCCTCCCTATCCATGACAAATTCACACAGTTCAATGTTTGGAACTGTGTGTAACGCTCTGTAGTGATCAGACCCCACAGGTCTGTTTTGGTGGAGGATCACAGCTGCAGAGGTATGAGGTGGGGGTGTAATACTACGCCACAGTAGTTTATACAGCCTTGATGGTAGGAGTAAATCAGCAATACTGGAGCTAAAGGTAAGATGGGGTTTTTATTCAAGGGAGCAGTCCTTTTAGTTGGTGGGGTGCAGGAAGGCAACAGTCAATGCTTGGAAGCAAGTTATCACTATCCACAGTCCTATAGTTATGCAGGCATATGAGAACCAAAGTCTGTGAAATAACTACTTGCTGTTTCTGTGGAGAGGAATGGCAGGAGTAACGTTGGTGCCCTACGGTGGTGATTTAGAGGAACTGCAGTCCAGCTGATCTGTCTGTCTTGAATGCTGAGGATACAGCAGTGGGATGAGACCGATCTCCAACAGAGGAGGGAGGTCAAGTGTAGCTGGGATGGCGGTTTTGGTGGGGCTCTGACCGGCCCAAGACAGCAGAGGTTCGGTGGGTTGAGACGGGGAACTTGCCTGGCGTCTTCACACTTGCTCGAACGCCAGACAAGTGATGATCAGATATTGAAGAGACCCTCGGAACCGTCTTGAGTCCAGGATCTGATCTACTTCATACTCCTCCTGTCCTTCTACCATCACCGGCGGCAGAGGAGTAGGCACGCGTCCCGAGAAGGCATTGGCCTTGTAGGGCTTCACTAGGGACACGTGGAATGTTGGATGGATTCGGAGCGTAGGAGGAAGTTCCAACTTGACAGCCGCCTGGTTGATAACAGAGAGAATCGGGAAAGGACCAATAAAGAGTCCGCTGAACTTGCGAGAAGGAGTCTGGAGTCGCAGGCTTTTAGTGGATAGCCAAACCAGGTCTCCTACCTGGTATGCAGGGGCCAGCCTCCGGCGGAGGTCATAATACCGCTTCTGTTTGGCTTGGGCATTTCCCAAGTTGGCCCGCAGGAGGGGTAAAAGGTCTTGCAATTGCTTGACGTAGTCCTCCGTGGCGGGGTTGTTTGAAGGCATCCCATGGGGGATGAACGAAGGATGGAATCCATAATTAGCGTAGAAGGGAGTGTACCCTGTCGAAGAACTGGTGCTGTTGTTGTACGAGAATTCGGCCAATGCGAGGAACCCATGACAGTCGTCTTGTAGGTGGGTGCAATAGCAGCGCAGGTATTGTACCAGACATCGATTGACACGTTCTGCCTGTCCATTCGTCTGGGGGTGATAAGCAGACGATAATCTGTGGTCAATCCCAACCCTCTTACAAAGGGCTTTCCAGAACTTAGAGATGAATTGGGATCCCCTGTCTGATATCAGGCGGGAAGGGAGACCGTGTAGTTTGAATACATGGTCCATCAGGACCTCAGCAGTGGTCTTTGAAGTCGGTAAGCTGGGAAGAGGAACGAAGTGAGCCATTTTTGTGAAGAGGTCAACGGCCACAAGAATGGTGGTACAGCCCCCCGAGGGAGGCAGCTCGACAATAAAGTCCAGAGAGATCGCTTCCCAAGGTCTTCCGGTTATGGGTAAGCTGGTAAGAAGGCCGAACGGCGGCCTGGACCCATGTTTAGACCTTGCACATACGTCACATGTAGATACATATTGGTGGACGGTTTTTTCCATCTCTGGCCACCAAAAGTGGTGGCGGAGGAGGTCCAGGGTTCTGGTGATACCCGGATGTCCTGCCAGGGGCGCATCGTGGGTGAGTTTCAGGATTTCACAGCGGAGAGTAGGAGGAATGTAGCGTTTGTTTTCTTTGTAACAGAAGCCTTCACCATCCATCTCCAACTCTTCTGATGGGGGTTCTTCGGCTAATGCTTTCTGCAGTTCCTCTTTTAGGAGAAAAGAGGCGTTGATTATTTTTTCCGCAGGGATTATGAAGGACTCGTGATGTGCTCGGTAGTGGTGATCATAGATGCGGGACAACGAATCTGCTTTCCCGTTTCTGGCTCCTGGTCTGTAGGTTATGAGGAAATTAAATCGGTTAAAGAAGAGACCCCATCTTATCTGGCGTGAAGAGAGTGTTTTGCTCTTTTGAATGTACTGGAGATTTTGATGATCGGAGTAGATGATGATGGGTAAAGTGGTACCCTCTAGTAAGTGCCTCCAAGTCTCCAAGGCAGCCTTTATAGCCAGCAGTTCCTTTTCTCCTATTGGATAGTTTACTTCCGCAGGTGTTAAGGAGCGTGAGTAGAAGGCCACAGGGTGAAGTGGAGCGTCCGGAGATGGTTTTTGAGAGAGAATTGCGCCAAGCGCTAGATGGGATGCATCGACTTCTAGGACGTATTGCAGTCGAGAGTCTGGAAGTTGAAGAATGGGAGCCGTGGTGAATTGCCTCTTTAATGTATCGAAAGCCCCTTGGGCTTGAGTAGTCCATGAATATTTCTTTTGGACACTGGTGAGCTGGGTTAGGGGCTTTACCACAGCTGAGAAATTTTTTATAAACTTGCGGTAAAAGTTTGCAAAGCCAAGGAATCTTGGCATAGCTTTCCGGGTTACCGGCCTAGGCCAGTTCTGAACACACTCGATTTTGCCGGGATCCATCTGGATGCCCTTCTCGGATATGATATATCCCAAGAAGGAAATGGAACTGCTCTCGAAGGTACACTTTTCCAATTTGGCATAAAGCCTATGTACCCTTAACCTGGAGAGTACCCAACGGACGTGCTTCCTGTGGTCGGATAGATTGTCTGAGAATACGAGTATGTCGTCTAAATAAATGACAACGCAAATGTCCAGTAGGTCTCTGAAAATGTCATTAACAAAAAACTGAAACGTAGCGGGCGCGTTACAGAGTCCAAAAGGCATGACGAGATACTCGTATAACCCATAACGAGTGCGGAAGGCTGTCTTCCATTCATCACCCTCTCTAATGCGTATAAGGTTATACACCCCCTTTAAGTCGAGTTTTGTAAAAACTCTTGCTGTCTGTAATCGTTCCAGGAGCTCAGGGATGAGTGGGAGTGGGTATCTGTTTTTGATTGTAATTTTATTTAATTCTCTATAGTCTATGATGGCCCGTAAACTCCGATCTTTGTTCCTGACAAAGAACATGCCTGCTGCGGCGGGCGATGTGGAAGGCCTGATGAAGCCTTTCTTGAGGTTTTCATCTAGGTATGCTTTAAGATGCTCCAGCTCGGCTTGGGCTAGCGGGTAGATGCGCCCAGAGGGTATCTTGCTTGAGGGTAAGAGGTCGATGGGGCAATCGTAAGCCCTATGTGGTGGAAGGTTGTCTGCGTTTTTCTTACAGAAGACGTCCACAAAGTCTCGGTAAGGTTCAGGTACAATGAGGTCTACAGCAGGGCTGGAAGGTGTGGAGTGGAAAAGTGTAGTCTCCTTAAGACAGGTCTTCCGGCAAAATGGAGAATTAAGTTGAAGTGTCAGGTCGTTCCACCCAATTGAGGGTTGATGTGTTTGGAGCCATGGAAAACCCAGAATAACTGGAAAATGAGGAGAAGGGAGAACATCAAAACAAATGTATTCAATGTGGGAGGAGTTGGTAACCATCAATAATGGTTGGGTCTGTGAGGTAATAGGGCCTGAGTGTAAGGTGCTTCCATCAATTACTCTCACGGAGACTGGAGTTGCTTTTGTGAACACAGGTATTTTATTGGAGTCTACAACATGGGAAGCAATGAAATTCCCGCAGGCCCCGGTGTCAATCATTGCCTCAAGAACGATCCTGGTTTGGTCCCACTGTAGGGATAAAGAAATTTTGATGTATTTAGTCTCCACGGAAGTTGTGCAGATTAACTCGTGCATGCGAATGGACTCACCGGTTTTCTTCCTTTTCAGGAGGGGGCAGTCTTTTGCTGAGTGGTTTGCGACCCCACAGTACATGCAGAGTTAAAGGGTTCTTCTCCGCATCCTCTCAGATTGGGATAGAGGCCCGCGGATGGTTCCGATCTCCATAGGTTCTTTGGGTGGAGGAAGTAAGCTACGGGAGGGGGCATAGGTGGCTCCAGAGGTTCTCTCTGCCCGTCGTTCCCTTAGTCTCCGGTCTATAGAAATGCTAAGGCGAATGAGAGAGTCCAAGGAATCAGGCATCTCTGTTCGGGCCAATTCATCCTTGAGAGTCTCTGACAACCCCAACCTAAATTGATTTTTTAGTGTGACACCATTCCATACTGATTCTGTGGACCATCGCTTGAATTCCGCGATGTAGTCTTCCACAGGGCGTTTACCCTGTTTTAAGGCACGTAATGCGGATTCCGCAGAGATCTGTTTGCTAGGATCGTCATATAGTAGCGCCATGGCGTTGCAGAACTCTGGGAAGGAATGTAGTATAGGGTCTTCTTTTTCTAAGAATGTATTTGCCCAGGCTCGGGGCTCGCCCCTCAGGTAAGAGATTGTTGTGCACACCTTCATTTTATCTGAAAAGTATGTTCGTGGCTTCATCTCAAAGAGCAGTTTACATGCGTTGATAAATTCACGATAACGCATCCTGTCACCCGAAAACGTGTCTGGAGGACTGATTTTTGGTTCAGGGGTGTCAGGGGGGTCAATTCGTCTTGCGGTACCTTTGGTAACACGGGCTCTGAGCTCTCGGTTCTCTGTCTGAACTTCAGTTAGTAGTTGGGAGAGTCCGTCCAATCTTTGATTAAATGCACGCATGTGCAAGGCTACTTCTGCTGGATCCATTGTTATATCCCTTTGAGGGAGGGTTCGAGCAATCTGTAACGCTCTGTAGTGATCAGACCCCACAGGTCTGTTTTGGTGGAGGATCACAGCTGCAGAGGTATGAGGTGGGGGTGTAATACTACGCCACAGTAGTTTATACAGCCTTGATGGTAGGAGTAAATCAGCAATACTGGAGCTAAAGGTAAGATGGGGTTTTTATTCAAGGGAGCAGTCCTTTTAGTTGGTGGGGTGCAGGAAGGCAACAGTCAATGCTTGGAAGCAAGTTATCACTATCCACAGTCCTATAGTTATGCAGGCATATGAGAAACAAAGTCTGTGAAATAACTACTTGCTGTTTCTGTGGAGAGGAATGGCAGGAGTAACGTTGGTGCCCTCCGGTGGTGATTTAGAGGAACTGCAGTCCAACTGATCTGTCTGTCTTGAATGCTGAGGATACAGCAGTGGGATGAGACCGATCTCCAACAGAGGAGGGAGGTCAAGTGTAGCTGGGATGGCGGTTTTGGTGGGGCTCTGACCGGCCCAAGACAGCAGAGGTTCGGTGGGTTGAGACGGGGAACTTGCCTGGCGTCTTCACACTTGCTCGAACGCCAGACAAGTGTAACCGTCGGCCTTAACAAGGGAGAGGGGGAGGAGTTTTGTGACGTCGCGGCTGACGTCACGAAGTTCCGAAGGCGCTGCTGGCCGCGCTGGAACGAGGATCAGGTGAGGGAGCGATTGAGTCCGTTGAACTCAATCGCTCCCTCACTGTGTGAATATCTTATGTGGCAAATCTTTGAAATTTATAGCATAAAGTGTATTAAGGTCATTAGGAATGTTTATACCCAGATATACTATATACTTAGGCTTCCATCTAAATGAGTAACTTTCCTTTATGCCCTTTTGTGCTTCTTCTGTTAATGATATGTTCAGGAATTCCAATTTTGATATATTAATATGAAAGTTACTCAAGTCACCATATTTCGTCAATTCCTTAACAATGTTAGGTATTGATACCTGTGGGGAGGTTATAAACAGGAGTAAATCCTCTGCGTATAGTGCAAGTTTATGTTGTTGTGTTTTGGCAGATATGCCCTTGATCGAAGGATTTTGTCTGATGGTAGCTGCTAGTTGTTCCATCACTATAACGTAGAGTAAGGGAGATAGTGGGCATCCCTGACGAGTGCCATTAAATATAGGGAAGGAGTTTGATACATCCCCATTAACCCTTACCTTTGCAGTTGGATGGGAGTATAGGGCCATTACTTTTGATACATATTGCTCTCCTAATCCCGCCTGTACAAGAGACTCCCTTGGGAAGAGCCAATTTACTCTATCAAATGCTTTCTCAGCATCAACTGACAATAGGCATAGTGCCTGGTTCTCCTTCTTCGCTAGTCCTATCAAGTTAATAACCCTTGTTGTACTATCTCTGGCCTCCCTCCCCTGGACAATTCCAGTTTGATCTATATGTATGATTTTTGGCATACATTTTTTTAGTCTGGAGGCCAGAACTTTTGCATATAGTTTAAGATCTATATTTATTAGTGAGATAGGGCGATAATGTTCACATTCTGTTAGGTCTTTCCCTGGTTTAGGTATTAAGGATATGTAAGCCTCTAGTGTCTGCGTGGGAAAGGGACATACCTCAGTAACAGAATTACATACATCTGTAAAGAAGGGTCTTAGTTGTTCCTCGAACTGTTTATAAAATCTGGCAGTAAAGCCGTCAGGCCCAGGAGCCTTGCTAACCTGTAGGGAGGTAATTGCGTCTTTAATTTCTTTTTCTGTGAATGTTGAATTCAACACCTCCCCCGTCCTCTTTACTTAATGTCGGCATATTGGCCTCTTTTATGTAACTCCGAATTTTACTTATATATCTGTCCGAAGACAGGTCTGCGTATCTACCTCGTATTGAATAAAGGGTAGCATAACATTTTCTGAATGTTTCTGTTATGGACGACGGAGAGTGTTGAATAATCCCATTCACATCTTTAATTTGTGTTATATTTGTTTTAGGGGATCTAGGGTGTATTTTCCTGGCTAGTAGCTTTCCACATTTGTCCCCCTCTTCATAGTAGTATTTTTTGTTTTTGTCCCAGGCAATTTGTGTTTGTTTGTCTAGAACCTTGCGAATGTCTCTTCTCACCTTGTTCAATTGAATAGTGTAATTTATATTGGTTACATTCACCCTGTTCTTGTCCTCCAAATCACTTCGTTTCCGAAAGAGGCCTTTCAACTTACATGCCTTCTCTTTCTTTAATCTAGAGCCATGTTTAACTAAGATACCTCTAACAAAACATTTAAAAGCTTCCCATTTTATGGGAGTTGACACTAATTAATAGAATTATACCGTAAATTAATACATATCTATCTGGAATTTATTTAAATATATAATCTGAACATTTTCACAGTATATTTGAGCGTGATTTTTGTACTCCCAATACTTATCCAGATCCTCTTCATGTGATTCACCCAACAGGGGGTCAAATCACTGTATATTGTTTCTTATTCCCCTCCATTGAGTTTACTATCAATGCTAAATAACTGGTTAAATAAATAGGTTTTAGAGGAATTAATGTTATCTAAGATACAAACACGTTTTAATTGATTTGAAAACACATATAAGAAAATGTATGCACCTAATAGAGTACGAAGGTAGAAAATCATGCTTAATTATTTCTGAGATTCCAGTATATAGGGCGCTTAACCATTTTATACGACTTCCCCTTTCTTTTCATTGTTTATTCCAATCTTATATGCCTTTTGTAGAAATCCCTCCTAACTCTATTTAATAACATTATGACTGTTCAAGGTATAGATAAGTGTGATAGAAATCAGTGTACATGATACATAATTTTAACATAATTTTAACATTTTTATTTATTAACTATTATTTACCATTTTAATTATTCATGTTTTACTGCTAGTTACTTTTAATTAATACCATGTTTGCATAAGCTGATCTCCATCCCGATCACCCCCTCTCAGCTTCTGGAATTGCAGAAGGCGCTACCTAGTAATGCATCGGGGGGGAGTTGTTTGCAGGGTGAGAGAAGGATAGATTGATTAATTTTGGATTATAAATTTCGGTGTGAGACGAGAGCAAAATAACCTTTCGACAAAGTCCATAGATGAAACGCGTGAAGGGATACACCGGCTCCGTCTCGTACAGATTATACGGCTTGAGTGGCTGAGTGCTCCTACTGCTCAAATGTTTTTAACCTCCTGCCGTCCGCCCGTTAAGAAAAAACGGACAGACGGCAGACTCGCATCAGCGGGTTGCCGTCTCCAGGCGGCATTTTTTTTCTGCTCGCGCGCGCACGGGCAGGAAAGACCCGCAGGTTTCTACAGCCATTAATGGCTGTTTCACATACAACCGATCAGCGGCTCTATAGCCACCGATCGGTTGTATGGTGTGAATTTCGTCGCGGCCCCTCCTCCCCACCGCGC
>NW_017307204.1:375090-397566 GCF_000935625.1 Nanorana parkeri
ATAAATTAAAAAAGTTAACAAAAATAAAAGTCACAAATAAAAAAAGTAAAAAAACAAAAAGTCACAAATAAAAAAAGTAAACCTCCCCCACAAAAATGTTTAAGTCCCTCCCCTTCGTTTAAGCACATATAAACGTAAATATGCATCAGATGCGTCAGCGCACGAAAATGACAATTGCGCTACACGTGTTACATATTTCCGCGAACGTCGGAGTGGGAGCAATCATTTTAGGACCATCAATCACTGATAACACTAAACTGATGTGCGGTAAAAGCTTTTAATGCGTCGCCTATGGGCAATTTTGGGTAATGTCGTTTTTTGAGGTTTCGCGCGCGTGCGCAATTTTAAGGCTTGACATGTTTGGTGTCTTTTTACCCGACATGACCCCGCTTTTGATATTTTACCAAAAAATTGGGTAATAATAAATGTTTTAGAATTTAATATAGGGGAAACAGTTTTTTTTTAAATTTTCTGTAATTATTCCTTAATATATTAAAAAATTAAAAACCAGTGGTGATTAAATACCACCAAAATAAAGCTCTATCTGTCCCCAAAAAAGGGTATAAAATTAATTTCAGTACAGCGTTGCACGACGGAATAAATGTCAGTCAAAGTACCGCAGCGCTGAATACTGAAAAATGGCCTGGATGGGAAGGGGGTTTAACACCCCGGACTTCAAGTGGTTAAGCTTGTCTTTTTTGTAAGTGCATATTAAACCCTTTTATTACCAACCATATGCTTTGAAATATTACACTTAGGAGGCTTTTTGCTTTTTCCACTTTCTCCTCTCCTAAAAACACCGGTGGGCGGATATCGCTGCACATACAGGAGAAGAAGAGTTAATTGGAAAGGAAGGAGAAAGCGGCGCCCAGCCCAGTCATTTACCAACTGACGGGGAAAGGGACGGTTTACTTTGACCATCAGGGATTACTGCAAGGACACCTTTTGAATCGATCCAACAACAGGAAAGATAATTAACTACACCCTCCACGCAATACCATCTATCACTGGGGTGGTGTAGAGGACTGATTGGATCGATCGAACTAAATTACTGAGGACTTTGTCATAGACTTGGTCGTACAGTACTTGGTCACAAACCCGGGTTAGAGATATTTGTAAATGACCCTGCTCTGATCATAACCCTGATTTGATCATAACCTTGCTTAAGTGTATTAATCACAGCCATTCTTATGGAGATGTCTGTAATTTAAGATACAGACTGTAACCACATATATATTCTTTGCGGTATTTGCTACTGCTTTTTCACCTATATAGCACCTAAGTAATTTTATTAATTAATCACATACACATAAAAAATATGGATTAAATTATTTATTTATTCACAGACCATTTAACAGTTCACACATCACTATAGCCCGGGACCAGCAGGGCGCTCTGTGACAGGGGATCAGAGGGAGCTCGGTACACGATCTCGCTATGATCCCCTCTCTGGTGTCAGAATGCAGAAGTGATGTATATTACATCACTTCTGCATTCTGCTGTCACTTTTCTTCAGATCTCTGCGTCATCAGCTTCTTTTGAGGGGTCCTAGGTGACATTAGGGGTCTTGGAGACCCCCTGATGTCTCTATAAAGAGGACCTGTCACATCCTCTTGCTATCACATAGGGGGGATTCTTATCCCCCTATGTGATAACAATAAAGTTAAGTGGGAAAAAATAGGAAAAAAAATTAAAGTTGCAAAAAAAATACAATAAGTCACACATGAAAAAGAATAGAATTTTTTTTTTCCCCACCTATATATACACAGGCATGCAAACATGCATCGGGTGCGCATACATGCGCCAACTGCGATGACTGCGCCCAATACACCGCAGTGAGAGCAATAATTCTAGGGCCATTCATCACTGATAACACTAAACTGATAAGCGGTAACAGCTTTTAAAGCGTCGCCTATGGTCAATTTTGGATATGGTAGTTTTTTGCGATTTCGCGGGTGCGCGCAATTTTAAGGCTTGACATGTTTGGTGTCTATTTACATGACATGACCCCGTCTTTTATATTTTACCAAAAAAATGGGTAATAATAAATGTATTATAGCATAATGTAAAAAAAAAACGTTTTTTTTCCCCCCAAAATTTTCTGTAATTTTGCCTTAATATAGTAAAAAATATGTGAATAAATACCACCAAAAGAAAGCTCTACCTGTCCCTAAAAAATGGTATAAAATTAATTTCAGTACAGCGTTGCATAATGGAATAAATGTCAGTCAAAGTACCGCAGTGCTGAATACTGAAAAATGACCTGGCCCGGAAGGGGGTTTAACACCCTGGTCTTCAAGTGGTTAAATGGGACTCCAGAAAATTATTTTTTAAACCTTTTTTAACTTAACTTTATTGCTATCACATAGGGGGGCTCACAAGCCCCCTATGTGATAGCACTTTAGTTCCTCTTTGAGGAAACATATTGGACCTCTAATGTCACCTTTGCAGCCTATTGAAGGTGATCAAGCGCAGATCACATCTTTGCCAGCCCATGGAAGTGATCGAGTGGCTGTAAATCACTTCCACGGAGCATGCTACTGATGACGTATGGCATCAGTTGGCAGCTGTGAAAGGGTTGAATGCAAGCAGTACCTTAAATTGACTTAGTATCTGCCTCTTTTAGTCCCTGGACAGCATATCTCAGAGAGCAGAAGGGAGAAGCAGCAGAAGGAGCCAATGAGTTCTGCTGCAGTTCAAGGGACATGCTGATAGATGAAGAGAGCAGTGACAGAGAAATAAACTTTGTAAACTGCTGCTTCTCCTTTCAATGTCCAGTGACAGGTTGGGGGTGAGAAGGAGACCCTGTAAGTTAAAGTGTAAGTGCAGTTGAGAAAGATCAGGTCCCATCTTCAGCTAGACAAGGCTGTGCTGTGTAAATCTCAGAACTGAAATACAAATCCATTGGCAGGTTAAACATATCTCATACATTTAATTTGTGTATTTAGCCATTTGCCTGGACTTCAGTTTGTGCTAGTTTTTCAATTGGGCAATGCAATCCCAGGTTCTGCTGATAATGCTGAATATATATATTTGATGTCAATCTTCTGTTGGTATTGTTATCACAGTTGTGTGTGCTAGAATCTGTTGTAGTCTGTTTGTTTCTATGAGCTTCATGCCTATAATTGTCGTCCTTGTAGTCCCCATCACCCTTTGTGAGGTGGCTACTAGACATTTAGTGATTGCCAGAGCTGTAGTCAGTCTGGCTGAATTATAGTTGGCTTTTATCCCATTAACTCCAGGTGTTCTGGCATTGATTGTACCTACCTGGTTGGAGTGTAACTCTCCGGAAGTGTGGGACAGCCAATGAGGCTGTGAGTGTATGTGCAGTTCACCAGCCAATCACTGGGCCTCTCTCAACCAGTGTTGCATGCTGGGACAGTGCATATATACTGAAGGGAATTACCATCCATATGCTCAGGTCAGGACCAGCCATGGTTTAGTCCAGGTTGGGGTGCTGTTTAGCCTGCCCCCCAGGCTAACCCGAGGCCTGGGGGTGGGGTAGGGTTGCCATCTTTTCTTCAAGTGAAACCCGAACACTCTAGCGCCACACACGGCAATTTTTTTGGGGGGGAGAATATAGCAGAGAGAGTGAGGAGAGGCAGTCAGGAGAAAGAGCAAGAACAGACAGCCAGGGGAGGGAGTAAGGAGAGATCTACAAATAACAGTAATACATTATAATAATAATATGAAGCTACACACTCTGTCATGTTCCGTGGTGGCACCTGTCTCCAGGGTCTCAGGTGGCCTGTGCGGACTCTCAGTTGACCTGTGTGGGCTCTCAGTTGGCCTTTGCGGGCTCTCACCAGGGCTGTACAGACTCTCAGTTGGCCTGTGGGGCTTTCACCAGGGCTGTACAGGCTCTCAGGTGGGCTATGCAGTGTCTCGAGTGGGCTATGCGGACTTGGGTGGGCTATGCAGATTCTCAGGTGGGCTGTGTGCGGGGCTATGTGGATTCTCAGGTGAGCTGTGTGCACTCTCAGGTGAGCTACGCATGTTCTGATAATTAATAAAAAAGCAAATACCTGGAAATCCCAATTGTGTTTGTATTCAAATACCCCACTGCAACTACCCCAGTCAGTAACAAACATATAACAAGCTAAAAAGAGTTTGCAAAGGACAAAATGGAAAAAGCAGTTACTTTTCAGACCAAGGGTGCTTGTGGCAATTCATACCAAAAAATACCTTTATTGATACAAAAGTTAAATATGATACCACAATCAAAAAAAAAACCCCGGATAAAAATGGTTTTGACAATGTTGTCAAATATAAAACACACACATAGCCATACACGCTAACCACACATAACCAACTCATCATCTGTCATTTGAAATTGTGAATAGAAATACATCAATTGAATGAAGGATTGCTCTGGTACTGAACAGATTGTGAATATTAACTCAAGTTGCAACTTCCTCTGCCTTGACGGTATGTAAAAAAACTGACCCAATTAAGTCCACACGCAGAAAGTCCTTTCTTCTTCTTTCTGAATTTAATCAAATGAGCACATATGTACACATCTTTTTTATCATCACTGCCTGATCGGCACATCCACATTATTCAGCTTCTAATGTAAACAGTCCCCATTTGTCCCGCTTGTTAGAGCTCATATAGAATTCTGACAGCGCTCTCACTGAGATCTGATGTAAACATCAAATTGGATACAAGGCAGCCCCTCACTGGCCAGTCCGTTCGACTATGTATCTTTACACATTGCTGCACTTCACAAAGTGGCTCCCACACAGGGGCTGACACCAGCTCATTACTCGCAGTTCACAGGACTCCATACAAGTATCCCACATGAGTGCAGACTCCTCGGCTCATAGACAAGCCGACATTTATTGTTGAACAGTAATGGCAGCTTTATTCACCATCCACCATGATTTTGGGTGAATTTGGGTGAAACAACTTTTTGTTAACATAAGATCTTAGTGAGAAGCTTGTTGGGGACCTTGCAGCCGAATATGTCAGAAAATTTAAGGTGGCGGTATCGGCACATAGTGTTTTGTGTCCGGGTATCAGCTGGCCTGACACCCGGACACAGAACTCTAAAACCGGACTGTTCGGGTGAACCCCGGACAGGTGGCAACCCTAGGGTGGGGATGCTAGGGTGCGGGAAGTGTTTTGCTAGGCCTCAAGTATTGGAGGAGGCCTGTGCTGTTGTTAGGGGAGGAAAACCTGGGAAGTCGATGGCTGCTGGAGGTACCGGGAACATAGTGGACCTCAGGAGCAAGTCTGGTGTCTCTCCTGTTAAGGATCTGTGCTCATCCCTACTCAATTTTCTATTCAACTGTGCTACAAATGGATCTACACTGAGATGCTAAAAAGGGACTGTTGAGTCTGGAGTCTTTGTCTATACTACCCTGGATGTCTAGGATCTCTATACCCTCTCTCCCCAGTGTGAAGATGTTAATAAAAGTTCTTCAGCATTATACTTTTAGCTTGGATGTCAGTTCTGTGAGTACTAGAAGAGGGCGGTTAATGCTAATGTGGCATCTGAAGACCAAAATCCCTAGACAGACTAGTGATGACAGGTTATTCTGACAGCTCCTTCGGGGCTGAGCACTACATTGTTAATACCATAGTCTTTTTCTCTATTTCCAGGCCTCAGTCCCCTCACATTAATTTTATTTGGCTGATGGAGGCTGTGCCCTCTATGTTTCTGGCCACTGGTCTCATAACTTCCCCAATGTACTCCTGTCTCAGTAAGCAGTAACACCAGGAAGCCAGGATGCAGGGCCTTTTTTCCAAGGGACATCATGACATCACTGGGGCTGACAATTGTGCAAACAAAGTAAGGCACTATGATTTAAATGTTGTCAGTGTTTCCATAGAGCTTAGGGAAAGGGAATTGCAAAGGTAGCAGGATCCCGGAGGTTAGCTTTAGGCCCCATTCACAGCAGGGCGGTTGAGGATCAGCGCGGTTTCCGCGCAGATTTTAAAAGGGCTGTTTTGGGAGTTTTTAATTGCGTTTCACTTAAACAGTGTGGTTCCATTGAAAGCTATATGGAAATCGCATTGATCAGCGTGGCAAAAAAGGATCAGGGAGCAATTTGGGCGGGGGGTGGCGGGGGGCAATGTATGGGATTGTTCATGTCGGCGGATCCGCATGGCCAAATCCATGTGGCCAAACCACCCCGGTGTGAAAGGGGCCTAAAAAATAGAATGTCCATTTAGTCTTACCATGAAGCTATATTATATTCAAATTTAAATCACATTCCACATATAGAATGTGGTTTAGATTCCTATATGCCTATTGTGACAGGGTACACGATTCTGTGTATGTCAGTGAGAGGTTGAAAAGGGCAGCTTTCCCTGGCTAGGAAAGGGTTAAGCCTGGCCCAACAGGTAAACCTCCTCTATCTATTAATTAGCCTGCACCTGATAGTGGCTGGGAGGGGGAGAGAGCTCAGAGTGAGATCCAGGCTGCACTGGATGGACACAGACTGGAGAGTGTCTGCATATCTGGGGAATAAGGTCTGCCAGAACAACTGTATGTATTGGACTGTGGTTTTTGTTCATTTATACTGGAAGCTGGAATAGCCGCTCCAGTAGGACGTAGTGAAGGACACTACTGTTTAGTTAGCCTCCTAAGGTGGAGTAGGCCTTTTTATTTGTGTTACTTTTGAGTTCTGCCAGAAATTGTTTGTTTAAAGGAGACTTTTACGTTGCATGCAATAAAGCTGCATTTATTGCCAATACTGATTAAAGACCAGTGACTTTCCTACACTATCTAAGATGTTGTTAAATATGTAGACCAGCCTCTGTTTGTTCACACACTGGGGGGAATTTATTAAAGCAATTGCGACTGTTATGCTCTTCTTATTTTGAAGGGCAAATCTGTTTAGTGGCTCCTTTTTAACATGTGTGCCTGTTTTAACCAGAGCTGACACTTTCCCCGATTGCTCCTGTTTTGTGATAGTTCGCAACTGCTTACATTTAAGCTTTTTGCCTGGAGTTACAAGTCTTCCTCTTTCCATGAGTCTATTTAATCTCATTTATGAACAACATTACACTAGCAACATAAATCTGGTGCAAATATATACCGTGCGACCATATGCGAGTTCAAACACTCGCAATTGCTATGATAAATTCTCCCCAATGTGTATTTAGCGAGCCACTATTATACAACATTTGCCTCCTACCTACCATAACAATTACATTGTTTATACTGTATTTTTTGTTCATTTATTTTTGGTTATCATCCCTTATTTTCCCACTGTACATACTCTTCCTAATATAAAATTGTGCTTGTATCTAATGAAACAGAATATATTTTAGATACAAAAATGAATGTGTTCTAACTGTGACTGGTGTAGTTGTATCACGGTTTGCCAATTTCAAGTGCTTTGTTTGCTTGCAAAGAAATCATGGCAAGATATTGGCTTATTTTAACAATGATAACCACACAAAGTCCAACAGTAAACATTGATGTTGGCCAAAAAAAGTATGAAATCATCTTATGGGGTCCAAATTTTCTTATTAAAATAATACTCTTATGTCTTCCTTTAGGATCAAAATAGCAAACAAATGAAGATGATTTGTTAAATTCTCTTTCAATTTTTTGTATCTGCATTTTGATTTCTGTGTAGTTTTCCTTACATTCAGGTATGTAGAAACACTGCAAAATACAAGAACAGTACAGTTAATGTTAAAACATATCAAAGTAGACATGTGTATTTTAATCAGATTCAGTCTACCCAGCATGTTTTGAATAAATTAAAGAAGTTGTTCCCTGTTGTAACAAATTATGTGCTTTCCTTATCATATACCCAAGAAAAACACACTTTAAATCTGGTTGCTATACACAAACAACTAAAAAATGTGATTACTTCCTCTACTTTCTTTATATTTATAGTATACACTTCTAACAATAAGTGTCATCCAGGAGTGGATAGGCCACTCATGGCACTTGATTGCACACAGCAAGGTAATACAGAGGGTAACAATAATAATGAGGTAACTACATTTGGTGATCATACACAATCATTTAACAGATGTTGGAGCTATTTCCTGGTCTTTATTAGGTAACACATTTCTGGACAATATAGCAGGAACCAAAATAACAAGAGGGAGCATGGAGCATGTTGTCACTTGGCGAACACAAGACCAAAAAAATGAGAGATTATACATTTGTCTTCCTTTACATTTTTACAGTCACTTTCACTGTTGCCCCATCACTATGCCACTAACAGATTTGTCATTAGGACTCTTGCCTATAAGGAGCTTTTGCCCATGAGGAGGATATGGACAAATATATGAGAGCAATAATTCTATGGCCAATATTTACACGTATAGTTAAACTGATGACCTGTAGGGGCTTTTAAAGCGTCGTCTATGGACTTTTTGGGGTACCGAAACTTGTCGCAGTTTCACGGACGCACACAATTTTTAACCTGTGCATGTTGGGTATCTATTTACTCATTGTAACATCATCTTTTATATGTTATTAAGAAATGGGTATTTTATTGTGTTTTGGGGCATTTTAAGTGCATTTATCATTAACTTTGGGGGTTTTATAAGGAGTTGCGCTAATATCGTGCAATATAAAATTTTTATATTGCACGATGTGGAAATTTTTATATTAAAATGTGGAATTGCACAAAAAATAAAAACCTGCGTCGGTCACTATTGGGTTAAGAAAACCTTACTACCTTCAGGTGCAGGGCGTGGCACTTGTTGTGCCCCATCATATGCCAATCTGTACTTGGGGGGTGGGGTGTTTTCTGATGATGCCTTGCCAATGTACCTGTGCCATATACTTTTTATGGAACATTGATGGTTCATGGTATGGGTAGTGGTGAGGACCTTCACAGCTTTTTGAAATGTCTGATGAATTTAATCTAAAGTTTACCATGATTTGTAACCAGCGATGCATTCTATTCCTAGATATTCAGATGTATCCAAAACCTACTGTGGGCCATACAGTTGTACAAGCTAGCACATCCATTACCGCTTATGAAGAGTATTCCATTTAGTCATTACTTGCCAATGAGACCCAAGATGAAGGCATTCAGATGAACCTGACTTCCAGAGGAAAGCGGAAAGAGAGACCAATAAGAAGGGGAACTGTAAATTGAGCCTGAAAAGGATATTATGAAAGACAAACAAAACACTTGGGAATCTTTAGCCGTACAGATCGGCGTTGCTGACCGCCGTGTTTACACCCCCTTCCTGTCCAGCCCATTTTTCAGTATTCAGCGCTGCAGTACTTTGACTGACATTCATTCCATCATGCAACGCTGTACTGAAACAAATTTTATACATTTTTTTGGGGACAGAGAGCTTTCTTTTGGTGGTATTCAATCCCCACTGGAATTTTTATTTTTTACTATATAACGAAAAAAGTACAGAATATTTGTAAAAAAAATAACTGTTTTCCCTTTTTATGTTAGGAAACATTTATTATTACCCAATTTTTTTGGTAAAATATAAAAGACGGGGTCACGTTGGATAAATAGACACCAAACATGTCAAGCCTTAAAATTGTGCGCGCCCACGCAATAGCAAAAAAACTACCATCGCCAAAATTGTCCAAGCGTCGCTTTAAAAGATTTTACTGCTTATCAGTTTAGTGTTATCTGTGATTTATCACCCTAGAATTATTGCTCACTGCAACGTTCGCTGCGATATGTAGCATGTGCGGCGTAATTGGTGCAATCGTTGTTTTTGCGTGTAGGCGCATCTAATGCATTTTTGCGCATCCATATGGGGGTGGGGTACCTGATTGAACCCCTTGGTGACAGGAGACGTACATTGTATGTCCGCCTAACTAAGTGCCCAAATGACTGCGCACATACACTGTATGTGTGCAGCTATTCAGGGCTCCATAATGCCGGTAACCGCTGAGATCAATGGCTACCATTCATTAATGGATCTCTCACTATTGAGGCATCCATTAATGAAAGAATTAAGTAGTTTCAGACACCCAAACTCTTTCAGCGAGCAGGTGTCTGACAGTGATAGGAGTGCGGTGTGAACCACACTTCCTATCACTGTTAGGCAGCCGTACACATCGGGATTAGCAAATCCCAATGTGTACTGACATTTTGCTAAATGCTTCAGCACAGAAGCATTCAGCAAAAGCCAAAAGCTGCCTATTTCAGGCTTCTGATTGTTGTGGGCTACCAGCCACAATGATCAGCAGTCATGTGACATCTGACCCTAACATGCTGCAGTACATTTTAGGCTCAGTGTCGCTAAGGTTATTATTGGCTGTTCCCGAGTTTGGGGTAGCCTAATAATAACCAAAACTTTATTTCAATTATCAAGCAGTCATAGTGACATCCATTCACTGTTTGCTATAATTGACAAGCCAGTACAAACACTGGCTTGTCATGTCCCCCCTTCTCTCCCTGTTAACAATAACTAAGTTAAAATGTGTGGGGGAAAAAAAATATATATTCTAAAAATTAACCCCTCACAATGAATCTGCAGCTGAGCTTAATTTTTTTTATTTTAAAAAAAAATGTAAATGTTAGCTTTTCAGTTTTAGGCAGAGAAGTACAGAAAAAAAACATGAAATCCTAGGCATGTAAGGTCTTTCCAAATAAAGGACAAACGCATGAATTATTTTAGCTGTGCTACAACAATCAAAACTGGGGGAAAAGTGTTTTTTCTTTAAGTTTTTTTTCCTAATGTCTTTTATATTCTAAGGAAAGCATTGAGCCCACATATGTGATATAAATATATAGCCCTATCTGTCCTCTAAAAAACAATATTCAATATGGAAGAATCACACAGAAAAAATGTAAAGTGCTTCAGTCATTAACCACTTGCCGTCCGCTCATTGAGAACACAAGGGCAGAAGGCAACCTCTTCCCAGTGGGTGGACGTACATGTACGTGATTTTTTTTTTTTTTCTGCACCCGGCTGTACTGGCTGTTACATACAAGCATTCAGCCGGCTCTACAGCTGGCTGATCGCTTGTATGACACTAAAAAGCATGCCCCCCCCCCGCTGCCGGACTCTCTCTCTAAAGGCGGGAGCGATGTGTATTAAGTCACTCCCGCCTTTAACTGTCATTTCTGTGGCTGCTATAGCCAGAGAAGAAGCTGGTAAAGCAGATCTCTGCTTAATCAGCTTCTTTGGTGGTCCCAAAGTGAGAGGTTTTAGAGACCCCTGACGTCTACATAAAGAGGACCTGTCATTGTATATTGGCAATCACATAGGGGCGTGTAAGCCCCCTATGTGATAGCAGTAAAGTTTTTTTTTTTTTAAATGAAAGTCTCTTAAAAAAAAAAATAAGACTAAAACATTTTGCTTGCTGCAATCCCTTTTTCACACGAATGTTGCTAGGGACCCCTGGTTTGCACTTTTACACCTTAAACACTGAACATTACGAAGACTCGGCACAAATTGTTCTTCTTGCCGCCAAACAAACCATAGCACAAGCATGGAAGAAGCAACTGATCTCCTTTTGCGGGGGTTTGGCGTAGAATTGATTCGTTTTTCATTTACGAAAAATTATCCAGTGTTCTCAGACACCCAAAATAAATTTATGAAGGTTTGGAACCCTTGGATAGCAAATGCTCATCCAGACATCCCTTCTACTGATATCACAGCCCTTTGATTGACATGCTACAGCAGGGGGGGGTCCTCCCGCCACCAGACTCTTGCTTTTAAACCCTACATATTTGTCCTTTTTCTCTGTTTTTTCAACCTTTAATTTCACTGCCTTTCCAACTTGCGTCATGCTGCGTAAGTGGTTCATGTCCTGACATTTCAATCGTTTGTCATTTGCACTTTTGTATCTGAAAAATGTCAACTATGTGACTTTTGTATTGCTCACAAGTTATGCTACATGCTTTATTGTCATTGTTGAAATTTTAATTTTAAAAAACACCCAAGAAATGTAATTCCCCCACCCCCGCGTGCACGCACATATAAACATAAATACGCGTTGGGTATACCTATGTGCGAAAACAACGATTACATCACACATGCTACATATCGCCACAAACGTGGGAGTGTGAGCAATTAATTTTAGGGCCATTAATCACTGATAACACTAAAATGAAGAGAAGTGACAGCTTTAAAGCCCTAAAATGAAGAGAAGTGACAGCTTTAAAACCATCGCACAGCGGTGCAAGAGGCATATCAGATCAGGCAACTGGAATGTGAACCGGGGATCGGACACCAACAGATTTTCCTTCGCTTAAATCCTCTTTTCAAGATAATTTTCTTTGCAATGATTTAACAAATGCTAGCAGTGTTGGGGTTTTTCCCATATCTGTGGATATCAGTAATTAAAAATTCTTATGTTTTAGGCAGAGTGGTACTTTTTAAAAGTGTAGCTAGAACTTCATTTGAAGGCTTAAAATCACATGTAGCTTTAGGGCTTTATCTCACCATTTGCGGTGCGTTCCAGAGTGGTAGCTGCTGGAATGCACAGCAATCACTCACTAAACTTCCCCTGTCGTTCTGGGGCTGGAGGGGGCATTACAGTCAATATCACCGCAGCCACTCCCCCCACCCGTAGTGCGACGCATGGCAAAACATTGCAGTGGAACAGTATGCAGGCAAACGCAAAAAAAATGCTGCCTGCTCTTTTTTTGCGTTCGCAGTGGTACGGAACGCAGGCAATGTTTTGCCACGTGTCCGATCACACTGTGGGTGAACAAGCCCTTAGAGAAAAATAACCTGTGGGCTCATATGAGAATGTTTTATGCAGTCTTTAACCCTTTCATTGCCTGTCACTGCCTTCTTTGCACACATGTTATAATCAACATTTTAGACCTGAAAATTACTTAAAACACCCCAAACATTATATATTTTCTGAAAGCCAAGACCCTGTAGAATAAAATGGTGGCAGTTGCAAATTCTTACGTTGCACAATATTAGCGCAACTCTTTATCAAACCCAAAAATGTAGTAAAAAAATAAACTGAAGTTTATTTTTAAGTGGCCAACACAATAGAATACCCATTTGTTTATAAAATACTCAAAGATGATCTAACAACGAGTAAATAGATGCCCAACACGCGTGCATCCGTGAAACGGCAACAAAGAACATTACCCCAAATTGTCCCTCCATCCTGAGCCTGTACATAGGACCCTTCGCTCCACACCCCCTTTGTGCTGGGCACCAAGCAATCTAGTCCCCCTGCTGTGCCGGCATGTGGATTCAACACATGCAGGCAAGCCTGTCAACTCAGTGGGAGCCACCCTGTCTTCCACACTGCTATCCTCTGCTGGGAATGAAGTCTGCGCTCTAAGCTGAGGCTGAGCCAGAATGGAGGGGTGCTTATTGCCAGGGCCAGTCCCAGGATCAAGCAGGTAAATACCTAAGCTAGGGCTCTCTAATTTTTTCCATTTGCCCTGTTAGTCTACCTGCCTGGTGGTCCTCAGCTGGGCCAGGTCACAGGACCCCCAGACCCTTCTTGCTCAGGATCCTGCTCATCTGCTGAAGAGGCTCCACAGACCATCTCCCGGGCCACCGCCTAGATCAGTGCTTCTTAAAGTGTGGGTCGCGACCCCATATGGGGTCCCGCAAGTGAACAGGGGGTCGCGATCAGAGTCCCCGGCCAGGACCGCCATCAGGGGGGTATGGCCGGTACTTGTGTGAGGGGCCCAGGCGGCCAAGGAGGTCTGGGCTCCAAGCTAGATTGTTTTATTTCAGTTTAATGTATAATTTGCAGTGTAGTTTTTAAGGTTGCGGCCCCCCCTGTGCCCTTGGTACCTTCCTGAGCACGTGTGCGCAGAAGGTTTTTTTTTTTTGTAATATTGACTGAAGTTTCTTTAACCCAGCAGCAGTGGAGCACAGCTGCTGGATGTAAAGGTAAGGAGGGGGAGGGGGCTTAGATACCTTCCCGTGTGGACCCCTCTCCTGCTGCATAGTGACCGGACACCCTAAACGTGGGCTGTAACCCCATCCTTTCTGTATCTTATTGCGCGTTTGCCCTTTGCTATGTCCTGATTGCAGCCCTGTGACCCTGAACTCTAAGCTTATTGTACCTTTTTAATACAGTTTACATTTCTCTCTCTCTCTCTCTATCTCTGTCTGTCTGTCTGTGTTCTCTCTCTCTCTCTCTCTCTCTCTCTCTCTCTCAGTCTGTTTCATAGCGCAGAACACTCAACCTTTCATCCACCCCCCTATTTATACTTTTTTTCACATTTACAACATGCCCAGCAGTGTCACTGATAAAGATTTTGGTGTGATATCAAAATTCTTCCTTTTATTCATATGAATTTTGTGTTAAAACCTTTTGCTGTAACTGTCAAAGCACCCCTGGCAGTAATATAGTTTGTCCCAACCCCCCGCACTGTTGTTTTTGCTAATCCGTATGTAAATTTTAAGAAAATAATAAAAAAGAATTATGCAAAGTAGCACCCTGTAAGCAGGAGTGCTTAGTTAAATCCAGTTGTTGTCAGATTGTAATCAGTCTGCTGATCTATAGTGTATGCTCATTTGGTTTCTCCTAAGCAATTTGTTATCATTTGCATGCTGCTAGGTGTATCCTTGCCACAGAGCACAGTAACCAAGAGATTGTTATGAATATCTGTCTCCCTGGCCAATCACTAGGAGGTTCATGGCCAGTGGTGCATGCTGGGAGAGGACATAAATATTCATGGCAGAACATGTAAGGTTCTCTTCCTCCCCTGGGCCCTGCCTGGGGGGTGGCCGATACGGACTGTCTGAGTTAACTAGGCTTGAAACTTAGGGGACTAGCCATGTGCTCATACTGAGGCCTGAGTCTGGGGGCCCAGTGGCTGATACAAAGGATGAAGAGGACAGAGTAAATTCAACAGGCATGGGGAACCTAAAAAGTGAGTCTCTGCGGAAATGGAGAGTCTGATTGGTGACTTCTGATATAAGAACTACTTGGCCAGGTGCTCTACACACAGATTGCCACATTTGGCTTAAAGGTCCTAGTGCTGGAGGCAGCAGTTACTTTGCTCTAACAGTTAAAGGAGTCTACACCAGCCTGGATGTTCCTAGTCCTAAACCTCTCTCCCTGAAGTTCTACAATAAAGTTCCTTAAGCATCGTATCTACAGTCTGGATCTCACTTTATTGGTCGCCACAGAGGGTGGTAAGTGCTATTGGGGCAGCCAAGTTGCTAAAATCCCTAGACAGGCTATGGAAGACCCGTTTATCCAAGGGCTCCATCGGGGGTGACCACTACACGTGGGGGTTCTCGTCCAAAATCATCCTAGCCATTCTTTAACTGTTTGTGTGAATTTGTGTGCTTCAATCACCCTTAGCAACTCAAGAGACTGTATCCTTAGATGTATTGCCTTGCCTACTTGCCATGTCAAAACCGGTCACAGGATGGTGCTAAAGAGAATACATCTCTATTTATAGCAAGCAGGCTGTTTTTCTATGGTAGGTAGCAACCTCTAGCCCAAGAAGAATAGAACAAGTGCATTCGGTGACCTAGACTCCACCTTGGAACCAAGGAGAAGACAATATGATGCCATCCTGAGTGCATGTCTGGAGTAAATGCCCAGATCTACCTTACGGCAGCATCACTGGTAGGGACAGACTTGTTTTGCATTCTATTTGTGAGCTATCACACATATATATATATATATATAATGTTTTTCATGTTTTGTTTTTTTCAGTTTCACCCCACCCTGTTTTGTTTTGGAATTTCACCCAAAATAGGAGGGTTGCAGAATAGGAGGGTTTAGCTGCATGTCAAGCTATACACAGGCCACAGGGTAATGTGTAGTGGGGACACTACAGCAATGGTTTGTTTTTTGTCAAATGTATACAGGCAGCTTACACTGCTTATATAGATGGAAGGCACAGCACAGAATAAACAATTATGAGAAGCATTTGATCAGTTCTGTGTATAGAGTATTTGTGAAGCAAACCATAAAACCTGCCATCCAAAAGTCTAAATGTCAGCTGTGTGGAAGTGTTCCCATACATATTGTGTTATAAAACAGCAGTGTCTACACTCTTTGTACACGTTTTTGATACATACAGAGGTCGATTGTATGACAAAATCTTTGAAGAATACAAATTGAGTAGCTCTTGTACCCATTCATATTGTTTTCAGAATTTGGTTTCATCCAATTCTTGTCTGGGATTGTACACTTTGATAACGCTGTTCTTTTTCCCATAGTGGGATACTGAAAACTAGATCCTTGTATGAGCATCTTTTCTCCCTCATATGCTGCAACAGGGACAACTCGCAACATGCAGTGAATAATGTCAGAAAATCCCCCACTTCACCACATCAGACAGTAATATGGAGTGCCAGGCCATGTGTATTTATGTTTGCCTTAGAAGAAGTAGGCAATAGAATATTGGATAGCATTTCCAAACCCTTCAGACCACAGTATAGAGCAAGCATTTTTAGAACAATTGTTTATGCACTCAGCAAACAAACATGTAGAAATCCTCTATTTTTATGTTGTCATATTGATTGAATGGTGGTCACATGTTACAGAAAGGTGCAATCAATTACCTTTTTTCTTTTGGTTTTGACATGCAAATGTTGAATGATATCTGCATTGATAATGATAAGTTTGCACCTAACCATAATTTTTCTATTCAGTTTTGTTAGCTGCCATATTGTGCTGTAATTTGTATTTAATGAATTTTAAGTCTATTATAAGTTAGTGCTAGGATTTCAGCAGACAGCTTTGATGGTAATTGTTAATTTGTTTAAATCTACATTTTACATTACATTTTAAATAGAACATTTTTAAAATGTAATGTATAGAGACATTGTATTGTATTTTCTTCATTTATCATTATCATGACAAATTGTGAAAATCGTAAACCATTTTGCTCTTTCCTTGGTAAATATTCCATATTGCATAAAAATATGTGATATCAATTTCAGTCAACAGATGGAGCTTTAAACTACATTCCCCATGTTTTATAGGTTATCCTTATTTGTTTTGCTCATAAAATGGTGTTCAATAGCATACAATTGAATGAGCCAGATCAGGAAGGTGATCCGTCCTTCACCCCTCCTCCTACTTCCCTGCTTAGTTCAGATAGCTCCAATCTGAAATGTCATACAGTTAGTCCAAATGGAAACAATTTCCAATGTGCGCTGTCTTTAGAAAACCCATGGTGCTGTTTGATTTTATGGTGTCACTGATGCACTCCATATTAAGTAGTTATGTGTAAAATGAAGATTTTATATAAATAGTAAAGATCAATTTTAAATATTGTAACTTATACAAATTATCAAACCATTATATCTTTCACTTGTTTCAAACACAACAGAGAAATGTCTATGGACAGACTGATGAAGCAAATAACCATTACCTTGTTATTCCATTCTGGAGATTCTTCAGTATGATAGAGCATAAAATTGTCTTCTGAAAAATTGAGATTTACCAATACCTCCAGGCAGGGGTATTTTAATATACTTTCAGGTTTTGCATTGCTGTTATGGACACAGTTTGTTTTGTCTTTGAAAGTTGCTTGTGCAAGGGTACACGTAGACTCAGCAGTCCACACGCTTCAAAAGCAAAAGATTACATTAAATTTGTTCATTAAAATGTAGTTCACATCAGGGTACATATACAGTTGACACAAAGGGTAGCTACACTGGCCAAAAATGCATACATGATTCAAATCAATTTTACAAACAAATATTACTATTTTATTGTTCAATGTTTATGGTTTAATTGGTGGTTTATTTTTTTCTGTTATGTTTTTCTCATTTGACCAGCACCCAGAATCTTCACTGCCTTCAAGAGCTACAGGCACTGGAGAATCTTGTGCATTCAACACACATTTCTACTTCTGCCAGATGCCCTGTTCCCTGTTGTGCCATGTGGTTTCATCTGCCAAACCCTATTACTACTACTGTGTTCTGTACTGACATAGCAGCCAGCAAGTGGAAGCACAGCAGACAGGATAAAGATGCAGCATTCAATACACTTGGAAACATTGGATACCTGAAGTGGTTGTAGCTTTGCAAAGACTAAAGTCACTTCCTACCAGACTGGTAAATTATAACAAATCATCTTTCACCTGTTTTCACTTGTGAAAGGGTAGTTTTGAATGTATATATGTAACTTGTGTAAGTACGGTACCTGAATTTTTATTTTATATCAGCCTCTAATCCAGACTGCAGGACTGAGGGGCAGCACTAAGATACAATCATGTGCAAGTAAATATGCTCACATGGAATATCCAGCAGAAGGAGGGAGCAGCGTAAGCACAAAGAATAGGTTGTTTGCGGTTGGTTTTCACTGCCCGGTCAGCAGAGTGGAGTAGAAATGACACCACTGTATACTTTAACTGTAACTCAAAGTGTTGCTATCCACTTGGCTGCTCTTATGTGACAGTGCTGATCAGATCTGGGTAAATAGGAATACAAATCGATGATCAAAGTAAAACATCTTCTATATGTATTTCATCTGTGTATTTAGCGGTGTGCCTGGAGTTTAGCTTTAAGGCAGTGTGAGAATTGACCTAGCAACCCCCACATCAACATTTAGACATAGCAGGGGGCTGCCCAAGAGTACCTGCACTTTAGCTAGAGCAGATTTTAGTGCCAGAGGCCCAACTTGTTCGGTGAACTAAGGTGAGATTGGACAAGTGCATGCACAGGTGGTGGGCATATACATGAGTGGCTAGTGTAATTTGTGTACTTTCCTTTACTCTTTTATACTATATTCTTATAGGAAACTATTGGGAACTGAAAGGGCAGCTACTATGTTGGATCAAAAATTGGTACAATCTCTTGCACTGGCTTTGGAGGTGAAAAATCAAAAAGTCAGACCTTACAGCAAATCTATCCAATTTGCTCTCTGCTGCATGGTTTACAGATGGTTGTCAATCCCATATCTGCCCTCTGTGCCACAATTTGTGTGCATTTTCTGAAATACTTGTTTTAATTTTGGTGAAACGTGAATGGAAGAAGGGAATGGTGTACCCAGAGCTTGCTTTCAAACACTTGTTAAGCTATAGGTATGTTTGGCCAACAGCCATAATCAACTGATAACTACTCCTTTCTTATGGTGTCTCTGAACATAATTAATTGTCCCTATTTAAAAACTAGAAGTGACATTTGTAGTCCCTTCCGCTGCTATGCATGGTCTGATGCAGCTCTTTTTACTGCAACAGAAAACATTAAATACATTTTAACTACAACAATCCATAACAAGTCAATTAATTGCGACTGCAGAAAAAAGTCAAGACACTCTAATTTCAGAACCTCCAAGAAAGAATCAATAGTTACAAACTGTTAGTTATCATTTATACTTCAAGGAGAACTATGGGGTCAGTGTTTTTCCCCATAGTTCTCCTTAGGGTAACGGGAGGACACAAACTAGCGTCCTCCCGTTACCCTAAGCTCAGTATACCGCGAGCTACAGCTCGCGGTATACTGAGAAGCCGGAGCGGATCACGACTTAGATGACGGGATCCGTCATCTCGATCCTGTCATGGCAGAGAGCCGTGACAGGATCGAGATGCGAGCAAACCCGGTATGTGTTCGCTCACCTCCCGATCTACTGAGCCAACCTGTGGCAGTCTCATTGTCACAGGTCGGCTTGAACTATGAGGTGAGTGAAAAGCGCTCACCTCATAGTTCTCCTTTTAAAGATATGCACAGTTTATTAAATAACTAAATTGGTTTCAATAATTGAATCCAGGAGTAGTTGTTGCCTCTAGTCTGGAGATCCAGTTTCCTTCATGTCAGTTTAATTCTTCTAAAACCACTTCCTTTGTTGCTGAATAGAACACCTAAACCTCCTTATCCTCATGGTACCCTTTAGCCCCCAAAAAATTAAAATCTATGCTATTAGTTCTCTGCAGTCATGTACTCCAGGAAATTTTCATCTTTGATATATCTTCAGTAGAAACTTGTATTATGAATCAATGAAATTGTTCTGTACATTCAGATATTCCCTTAAAAACAGCTAGCCATTTTGGGTGTAAATGCAGAACTATTGAAAGGATATTTCCTGTCCCCCAAATTCAAATGTAATTCTATTTTTTTACTAGTTTTTTTTTTTTTTTTTTCCTTTTTTTAAATATATTAAACAGTCTACATTTATCCAACCCACACAACCAAAATATCTTCCATGCACCTTGAACACATTCTAATCACAACAAAGCATTCTATGCATTGTAAATATAGTTCTCTTTCCATAAAGCAAGGAGGAAATTTGAATAAGGTTCCAAGGCATCACGGCACCCAACCATTTCCCAAAACAGAAAAGAATTTGGCAAAAACACAAACTTCTAAACAATTCACAGAAATATAAAATTTAGGCTTCCTCAGACTTTGTGATTTAAATCATTATCATTTAAACACTATGAAAGGAATTTATCAAAACTGGAGCAGACAAAATCTAGAGCAGTTGCCCATGGCAACCAATCAGCTGCTCTCTTTAGTTAGGATTTGAAAATGAAATATAGAAGCAGATTGGTTTCCATGCACCATACAAAAAACGGGATTGTTTTACTCCTGGAGATCCGTGCTCGTTCAATTACCCTTTTAAGAGGGGTCTGTCAACCGTATCAGTAACCTGATAACAGCATATGAGAAAAAAGAGGTGGACTGCCTTCAAAGGGGAGGCAGTCTAAGGGTTCACAGATGATCGGGACAGACCCAATTTTTGTATTTTGTCAAACAAAAAAACTTTATTTGGTGTATATCCAAACACCACTACATACATTTAAACAAAAAAGACATACGCAATAAAAACTGAATGAACACTGACTATAAGCTATTTTGTTCTGGGTGGTGATTTTTTACCCGAATTAATTGGTGCACCTTTGAGTCAAAACCCTATGTTCACTACCTTTTGAATGTCAACAGCACCTTCTCTAGGTGAAAAAAACAGGTTATATTTATCTTTTAGTTGGTGTACTCTATGACGAGTTATTCCTTTTGATTCATATTGACCTGTATTCAGTTAGTGACATTCATCGGATTATATTTGATAGATTGTAGCCCCACTAAGGGGGGAGATTTTATTGAAGTGGATGGAAAAGAAAGTCAGTATTCGTATCTATCAAAAAAATCCTTTCCTTCTGTCCCTGGTCGTATTGAAATTCTTTTATAAAAGGTGTAGTTTTAAATCAATGTAATGCAGAAAATCATCCTCAATGGATGTACTGCCTACCGCCCAGTGACTTAGGACACAACTTGCCCACTTCCTGTAGCAGTAAGTCAGTAGAGGAAAGTGCAAGTTCTTCTCCCTGTATAAAAACTAGCACACAAGCTGTCATTTCATGTTTTAGGGGAAGCAAATGAGAGGATAGCGTATTAGAAAAAGGGACGCTTTTCACAAAATGCTACTTTAGACTCAGAGTTAACATCTTTTTGCAAATTCTTTGTAGTTAAGTTTGAATTAAAAAAACAAGTCCCAGGAACAGAACATTTATTCATAATCCTTATTTGAGATGTATTACATGAGACGTATGCATAATTCTACGGAGAAACTAAGATCAGCTCTTGATTTTTCAGTCACGGGACTTGACAATTACTTGAACTGCACTGAAAGTGATACATATTTTGTAGAAAGAAAGCACTTTTTTTCTGAATAGGTATCTGTTTTATGTGCATGACCTAACAACCTTTCTGCGCTCAGTTGGCACTATTTTTTACAATTCAGAAAAGAAGAAAATGCAGTTTTTCACTGAATAGTTTGCCTTTTAGGGCTTAGTGTGCATTTACTCCCATTAAAAGGAAAGAGATGTTCTTCCACTTAACAGCCTTCTGCATTAGGGCAAACAGCTGACATTTAAAAAGAAAAATCAATGTAATTTAAGCTTACCCTATTTGAGAAACTGGGGGAGTGTTCAAAAAAAAACTTCGCTTTTTTTAGGCCCGCTAAGACAAAGTTGAGTTGATTACAATGCCACCAGAAAGAGATAATGTACCACTACCCAACATTAAAATGTCCAAGGTGGTAAGGAAGGTAGTGGCAGGAGTAGCAGAAAGTAGATTAGCATCTGCAAAATTTTGATAACGCCTGAAAATGCCTCAGGTTTAGAGGGTAGAATTGATGATGGGAGTCGGGTAGAGAAGCAACTCGTAGAAAAAAAATTTGGAAAGAGAAGCAGGATTATATGACAAATGCCTTAGTGTAATGAAAGTGACAAGAATCCTGATGAACCAGAGGTGGTCAGGATGAAGGTCCACTACAGGGGGGTAGAAGTATTTTGATAGAGTAGAAAAGGAAGGTTCTACAGCTCTTGACCTTTCCACTTGCCATTAATAATATAATTTATCGTAATTAAATGTTCTTTTTTTTTTTTTTTCATTGTCCATTATAGGCAGTTGCTTATAATACAGTATAAACTGCAGAGGTGAGGGGTCAGGGAAGAGGAGGTTGGGTGGCGGAGATCTGCAATGCTCGCCTTACCTGCCCATTCATATGCAGGTGTTGTTCAGCAGATTAGTAGGAACAGCAATGGAGAATATCTTTTTTCCTCTGTCAAATATGAAACTGGCACTAAAGCTTTGTCCTTGTCTTTCCTTCACTAACCACTAATGTGAATGTGAAACACAAATATTAGGATGCATTTTTACTCCCCCCCC
>NW_017307204.1:397823-402274 GCF_000935625.1 Nanorana parkeri
ACTGACCACCAGTGTAAGAGACTCTTCTTCTCTGACCACCAATGTCAAGAGCACATCTCCTCTGATAGCCAAATGAATACCCTTCACTGCCAGTTAATGAAACCGGTTACTGTAATGACTAGGGATGCACCGATACCGGTATTTTGGTACCGAGTACCGATAATTTTTTTTAGGTAGTCGCCGATACCAATTACCGAGTAACGGGAGTCCCATTCAGGAAGCCAGGTGGCGTGTAATGACTCGCCACCCAGCCTCCCGATTAACAAAAAAGTCCCCTCTTACCTTAGTATGTGCAGCCTGTCATCCCCTGGGGCCTCTCAAGCGAGAACGCGGCCTTCGTCCGGTACCCAGCCGGAGGCGTCTAGCCGGCCAATCAGGAAGCCAGGCGCCGTGTAATGATGCAACGCCCTGCTTTCTGATTGGCCGGGAGGCCGGCTCCATGCTCTCATCATGAGATGACGAGGGAGCATGAAGCCAGCTTCCCGACCAATCAGAAAGCAGGGTGTCGCGTCATTAGATGGCGCCCGGCTTCCTGATTGGACGGCTCGGGCTGGGTACCGGACGAAGGCCGCATTCTCGCTGCAGGCCCTGGGGGATGACAGGCTACACATACTAAGGTAAAAGGGGACTTTTTTGTTAATCGGGAGGCCGGGTGGCGACTCTTTACAGCCTGCCTGGCTTCCCGGCTAATCAGGAAGCCAGGTGGCGAGTCATTACACGCCACCTGGCTTCCTGAATGGGACTTCCGTTACTCGGTAATTAATATCGGCGAGTACCGGAAAAAAAAAGATACTAGTATCGGTCTCTGTGCATCCCTAGTAATGACCATCAATAACAATATAATGGTGCATTAATTAATAATGAGCACCAATGCAGTGAGGCATCTCACCAAGTTCAAACCATAATGGGGCAAGTCAACACTATCCACTTACTGTGAATGTAACAGGAACATTATATTGACTATCGGTGAAGCAAGGCATTTTGCTACAGACTACCTATACAGCATGGGCCCTTCTCCATTAACTAGCAATGTAAGGGGGGCTTCTCCACTGACCACTATGTAACATGAGCATTTACATTAGCCTCTGATGTAAGGGGGTACATAGGCCACCACAGAGCACCTGTGCGTTGTAGTCATATATTAGTGTGCAATACAGTTAACTGCTCACCAGCTACCTGTTGTGGGAGAAATGCTAGGTTCCTCAGAATTTCCACAGGAAAGGGGAGGTACCATTGAAGGTGTCAACGTTTTGCTATGAGGCCCTGTGATTTGAAATAACTCACCTATTCAATCATACCCTGCTGCTAAAATTATGCAAGAAGTTTTTTGATGATTTTGTTTTCCTCACTCTAGATATTTCCCTTGCTTAAAGAAAATGAAAGTACATAAAAAAGACACATTGTTAAAATTAAGGTGCTTTTAAACCTAAAAACAAAAAGTTAATTATTTTGGCTTACCAGTCCTTAGATGGGGTTGCGAATTTAATCTTTTTCAGGCTTTTTTTTCCCCCTGGTAACCTTGTCACTAACACATTTTATGTTCTAGAGAGAAAACACTTATACTGTATCTATGGAGGACCAGTGTTGTAATCCTAGGGCAAGAAGTGTGTTAGGACTAAAGAACACATTCCTCTCTACTCTTCTCAATATTATAGAGGGAAGGTGTTTTTTGTTTTTTTTTTGTAGTCCTAACATACTTCCTAATAAGATTCCTAATAAGATTTTTTTTAAGTAATACTGTGGAATGCACAGGACAGGGCACAGTAATAGATTTCTGGCAGTACCAACAGGCTTTTTTATGCTCTCAAGAAACAGATATAGCAATGCTTTACTGATTTAACAGACCAACTGAAGCAAATCAGAAGTTCACTGTTTGGGTTTATATACACTAATAAAAATAAATAGAATATACCTTTTTATATACTTGGGTAGAATGGTGACTCCCAATAGAAAAAACATCATTACAGAACATGTAATCATTCCAATGCCCAAGCATACTGCTCGTGTCTCGCCTCGCTTTTGAGCCATGAAAAGTTTTTTCCCCATCTTAAATTCATTTATGGACTTCAGGCGATAATTATTTCATCTGTTTACAGAGAAATTTTGTTTTCTATCTGGCTGTAAGTAAAGATATCAAAATGCATAGATTACATTCAACAGAGAAATAAAACATCACATAGTTAAAGCGGACCTTTACCCATATCTTTAAAATAACAACAGATACACCTTTAGAAATGTTTAATAATGACAATCTACAAACAGATACTTCTAGATAATTGCAGGTGTTGTATTATTTGCATACCTTATTTCTCTTTTTTCCCCCAGTCTTCTGACAGTGGCCATGTTTACTAAGCAGATTACCAGCTCTCCTTTTACTTCCTGGATTTCTGCCACATGTGACTAGGACATGACCATGCACATCAACTCAGGGGAGAAAAATGCCTTTCCTTGAGATCTCGAGAGATTACAGAAGAGATTTCCCAGCAATGCTCTGCTGATGACAGGGCAATGCCAGTGTGCATTGATTTGGCAAACTGAAGTCATTTTGCCCTTTCAAGGCAGGAAATGAATGCTCTACAAGCGTAAGTATTTCAAAATCACAGCATGTTACACCTGACGGGTCTGTTATTATTAATCATCATACATAGCGGCATGCATTGGTAGAATTAGATTTTTGAGTGTAAAGGTCCTCTTTAAACAGAGGTAAAAAGATCAATAGTCAGAACTGCCATATCGATTAGAAACATATGCAGTCCTGCTAATATTACATGTATTCAGAAATACTGCAGCTAATTAAATAGCTTAATGTTTTGTTTTTTTTGTATTCGTAAACAAAACATTTACATTATATTGACTTACTCCAATTCGCTTTTTAATTGAAGGCATAACATAGGCGCTACTTCCCCCACTCCTCCCGCACTAGCAACGGGACAGCAAGCCGACTTGTGGTTGCAATCTACCAGCTTTGGGAACAACTGGTAGATTATGATCGACCTCATGGGCAGTTTGCAACTTGATCTCTGCGGCAAAGCTCAGGCTTCTGCACATTCTCTCCCAGGCAGAGCTCCGTACTGATATACAGAGTTTCAGTTAGGGAGATGGATGGCTGGATTTCAAACTGGGTTAAATCACCTCCATACAGTGTCCAGCCATAATATGGACGGCTCTACTGCATCTAACCAGAGGGCGGATGGCTGGGCTCTGTATGAGGTAATTTAATGCACTTTAAAGTCCAGCTGTCCTTCCCCCAACTCTCCTAACTGAAACTCCATACCTTAGTAGGAGCTCTGCCCGGGAAAGAATGTGCAGAAGCCTGAGCTTTGCAGCTGTGATTGAGTGATCATAGTCGCAATGTTTTCCAGGCTTGAATGCAAGAATTAAAGAAATTCCTTTTTTATATTATTAAATATGCATTTCTTTAATTTTTGCAAAAGGTGAACTTAGCCTTTAAGGTGTAAAAGCATTACAGAATAATCCCCCTAATTACATGAAGGGAACACTTCACTCCAGAGAAAAACAGAAGGCAAAACAAGAGTGGCAACTAAGGTATGGACTAACTAGGCATAAAAGGAGGAGAAATGTACTTGTGGAAAGTACAAAAGCTTCTATTGAGTGCAATCAGATACAGCCACAGTTACCATGCTTGTTGTATCTGTAGCTCAGTGTGTCTAAGCAGCCAACATCACAGCAGGTAATGCAGAGTGTATAGAAATATATTGAATTTTGCCCTTTCACTGTTGTGCTTGAACTATGCATTTGAACATACTCCCTAGACCCAATCTGGGCAGATAGTATGGCAGCTTGCTAAGATGGTAGACACCACAAGCAGTGTCAACTTGCTAAGAAGACTTAAAGTGAAATCCAATGTAGTTTATTCCAGGTTTTGCCAATTACAATGATGTTTTCTGAGCATTTTGTGAAGGTGAAAGAGCACCACAGAACAATAAACATCCCATTTATATGAAGGTTGCTCTTTACGCTAAAGTAAATATAGAAAATAAATAAAGCATGGGAAAGCAGGGAGTGACAACTAAGGGCTGGCCTAACTAGGGCATAACAGGCAGGATAAACAGTGCAATGTGCCAAGGCATAAAAACATAAGCAATAACCAACAATAAAGTGGGCTGTTGTGGCAGCACAGGTAGCTTAGGACAAGTCCTCAGTGATGTAAGATAGTTAATACCTTAGTGGGGATGTTTGTCATATAGGTCAGCTGTTAAGTCCCAGTTGCTCAGAATTCTTCACCCTTCTGAGCAAGTGATGCCCCTTCATGTGTGCAGCCAGTGATGCCCCTTCATGTGTGTAACAATTTTATAAGTCCCATGTATATCTAATTTTATTTTCTCATAAAATTTGAGTTATCTGGGAAAATTATTTCATTATTTGCACTGCACTTGAAATATCTGCAATTTAGGAGATATACTTGAAGAGTTCTGCAAGATTTCCAGATT
>NW_017307204.1:402288-415173 GCF_000935625.1 Nanorana parkeri
TCGGCGCCAATGACTGCAGATCCATTCTTTAAAACCGCATACTGGAAAAGGATACCCTGTGAGGTCCTTCAGAGGTACACTCCACCTGGCTTCCCAGGTGGTGGTGCTTATCTTAGAGTGGAACCCGTCCAGCTCGGAACTGACAAGGTACATAAATGGGAAAGCTCTGACACAGGGTGAGGGAGGGGGATATCGGAGACTACAGCTGCTGCAGAACTCCCCAGAGACTGGGGGGAGTGTGAGGAGAGCTGTAGCAGCTGTAGAGGAAGAAGTGTATATCTGTGTGTGGACTAGGGGAATCTCTCCATCTCCCCCAGCTTTTGTAAAAAAAAGTTTAGTGTTATTGCCAGTATTTATTGTGCCTTTATATAATGATCCAGGTGCCTTGTGTTGTGCAGAAGTATTTTAATGGAACAATACTGTGTTACTGCGGTGTATATACTACCACGCTCTACGTTCTTTACTACTGAGCTCTGCGTTCTTTACTACTGAACAGTGCGCTCTTTACTACTGAGCTCTACGTTCTTTACTACTGCATTAATTAATACTGAGCTCTGCGCTATTTACTACTAAGTGCTGCATTCTTTGCTACTGATCATTGTGTTGTTTACTACTGAGCTCTGTGTTCTTTACTACTGAGCGCTGCATTATTTACTACTGAGCTCTGCATTCTTTACTAAGGAGCTTGGCATTGTTTGTTACTGCGCTCTGTCTTCTTTACTACTGAGCTCTGCATTCTTTACTAATGAACTGTGTTATTTTCTACTAAACTCTGCATTATTAACTACTGAATTATGCCTTATTTACTACTGCATATTTGCCACTCTGAGTTTCTTACTACTGACCTGTGCACTTTGTGCATTTCTTACTGGCATGCATTGGTTCTGGTCTGACATCTGCCTTGCATTGGTGCTGATCTGAGGTTAGCCATGCATTTGTTCTGGTCATAGGCAGACTGATCATTTGTGCAGAATGACCATTCGGAGGCCTTACCACACTCACCGATGCGGGGTTTGCATACTGCACATGCAATATGCGCCCAATCCATCCCCCGTTCCAGTGAGTGCGGTATGCACCCCCACTACACTTTAAGTGAGTAATTTGCTTTTTGTGGATGTACTGTACTATTGTGCATTTTTGGCTGTTTTCCTTTACTGTCCCATTAAAGAGACATCCCTTCTCGATGCCTATGGACACAACTGTCTCATTTTACGTTAATCCATTACCATTGTCACAGAGGCAGAAAATGGTGAAAAATCCAAACTTTTACAGTTGTTACCCATCAGTAAAATGTCTTTCAAAGGAATTCTCCTTATTTTGTAGATATTTTCTCTCACTTTCTGTAGAGGTTTCCAGGGCAGTCAACGAGGGGAGATCTCCTCAACAGGACATAGACATTACAAAATAAACTGGTCTATAGAATAATCTTAGTGGAAAGTTGCGCAGTTTAAATTAACCCATAAAAATTAGGGCACTCTTTGAGATTGGAGGAAAAAAGGTTTAAACCTTGCACATAAAAAAGATTCTTTACAATAAGTCTGATAAAAGTCTTCCACAAGAAATGGATCTAGCTAGCTTAGCAGATTGTTTTAAAAAATATATAAATAACTATTCATGATTATTAGGAAAAAATATATACAATGTTAAACTTTGGTGTAGGTCTGTTTTTTTTAACCTGACAATCTATGTAAATATCAGCATTTACTGTAAGAAGAACAAGAAACTGAAGCATAACATGCAGTAAATATTTATCAAAGCTTCACCAGCTAACCTAGAACTTTTGTAGTATTCAAAGATAAATTACTCTTAAGCTATATCACGTCATATATACAGTAAAGAAAGTAATTTATTTTAGTTTCCATAACAAAGTTTTTCAAGTGCCAGAACTACATAAAATAAAGGTATTTTCACATATTCAGATTTTAACTGATAAGGAGCAAGAGTAATAGTTTATGACATATGAGATAGAAAATAATCCAACCACTTAAATATAGCAAATGTATCCATTAAACCATAACCAGAATCTAGAGCCCTAAAGGTTTAGGGGGGTCTTGCCATATAGAAATGTTACTTTGTGAATAACCCTCTCAGTTTTTATGTTTAGCGTGTTTCCGTGTGTACAAATATGCGCAGAAAACCTCTAATGTGTCAACAGAGCCTTAAGGAGCCACACTCCCCCACATCACACAGTGTAATGTTTGATCAAACTAAAACTTCTTACTGGCACAGAAGGAGTGCGTTAGCCAAGACTGTAAAATTAGTGTTTTCCTAAATGTGCACACTTAAGGTGCCCATACACCTGCCGATTATCGCACGATGGGCAGCGTGCGAACGCATCTACTGTAGGGTCGTACGACTTTCGTCTTCCTAGCACGCTATAACGAGCCCCAGGTCCACGGCACGGCCCGGCTGCGTTCCACGCTGGAACGCATTGGCCGGGGAAATCGCCGAAGGCCTCCTCCCCCATTAGGGGAGGTATTATGCGTTCCACGCTGGAACGCGGAAGTGCGCCGTGTGACGTCACGGCCGCGGGCTATTTAAACTTGCAGGGAACGCTGTAGGGTGTTCCACTACTGGGTTCTCATGCCCCAACTACCCCAGGAACCTTGCTACCAGGCAGACCACCTCCATGGCTGAGCGAAGGACTACCCCCTACTCACCTCCTCGATGCGAGTCCTTGGACCTGGCACATCATACCATCTAAAAGTGCAAGTACTCTGCAAATAGTTTTCAGTCTATGCTTATTGCATGGGACATTCTGGGATCTTCCGTATTCCTACTATGTTATCAGTATCTGCTATATATAGACTGCCTAAATACCTAGCTGGAAATACTTCCTGAATTACGTCTTGCTTGTGGAATATATATATCTATATATCTATATCTAGATATATATCTATATCTAGATATAGATATATAGATATATATATATCCAATTATTGTGCGTGGACTGTCTCATTTGTGCATTCAGTACCCATAATTACATGTGGGGTTATGCCCGAATAATTCCTACACGTTTTTTTGCTTATAGTTTAGTGTAACAGCTAATGAGGCAAGAACCCAAAACTCTCCGACAGTGATTGAGAGTGACGCCTGGGGTTCATGACTGAGTGCCGCACAGTTCCCCCACCGTGAACCCTCAAATCCGCAGTTGAGATCCTAACCAGTTTACAAAATAACCGGGTGTGTGACACGCTGTAAAACCCGTTGCAAATCGTACGCTTTTTGGCTGGATGGTAGCATGCTCGGAAGACTAAAGCCGCACGGGCCAGTGTGCGCAAGCGCGCACTGCCCACTCAGCGTTGCAATCATCGCCGAGACGCATACATGTTCCATTCCGGCGGGGTATAAATATGATCACCCGCACCCCTACAGTCCTGCAAATGAGGTGAGCGTAGGGGGGGGCGTACGGCCGCGTAGTCCCATAGAGAAGGACGGGGGCTGCGTTCTAATCACACGCAGCACCTGTCCTTCCCGGCAGCTACTTGGTACGGCCCCGCACGGAGCTGTACGTGCAGGCCGTTTTGTGTGTGAATGGGGCCTAAAAGCACATTTCCATGCATCTCTGTGCATTTTGTATACACGTTATTGTTCTTTGTTCATCCATTATGGAAAGTGAGTGTAGCCCCCATCACTTTCTGTGATGTGGCTAATAGACATTTAGTGATAGCCAGGGCTGTAGTCAGCCTGGATGGATTTATAGTAGCAATTATAAGATATAGATATATAGATATATATATATCCAATTATTGTGCGTGGACTGTCTCATTTGTGCATTCAGTACCCATAATTACATGTGGGGTTATGCCCGAATAATTCCTACACGTTTTTTTGCTTATAGTTTAGTGTAACAGCTAATGAGGCAAGAACCCAAAACTCTCCGACAGTGATTGAGAGTGACGCCTGGGGTTCATGACTGAGTGCCGCACAGTTCCCCCACCGTGAACCCTCAAATCCGCAGTTGAGATCCTAACCAGTTTACAAAATAACCGGGTGTGTGACACGCTGTAAAACCCGTTGCAAATCGTACGCTTTTTGGCTGGATGGTAGCATGCTCGGAAGACTAAAGCCGCACGGGCCAGTGTGCGCAAGCGCGCACTGCCCACTCAGCGTTGCAATCATCGCCGAGACGCATACATGTTCCATTCCGGCGGGGTATAAATATGATCACCCGCACCCCTACAGTCCTGCAAATGAGGTGAGCGTAGGGGGGGGCGTACGGCCGCGTAGTCCCATAGAGAAGGACGGGGGCTGCGTTCTAATCACACGCAGCACCTGTCCTTCCCGGCAGCTACTTGGTACGGCCCCGCACGGAGCTGTACGTGCAGGCCGTTTTGTGTGTGAATGGGGCCTAAAAGCACATTTCCATGCATCTCTGTGCATTTTGTATACACGTTATTGTTCTTTGTTCATCCATTATGGAAAGTGAGTGTAGCCCCCATCACTTTCTGTGATGTGGCTAATAGACATTTAGTGATAGCCAGGGCTGTAGTCAGCCTGGATGGATTTATAGTAGCAATTATATGGTTAATTCCAGGGACTGTATCCCCCTGGATGGAGTGTGACTCTGTCATATTGTGGGACAGCCAATGAAAGGCACTGTAGTGTATGTACAGTACAGCAGCAAATCACTGAGTTTCTCTGTCAGTGGTGCATGCTGGGATAGGGTACATATACTGGTGGGATTTGCCAGGTGCTCAGACTAGCTGGGACCAGTACACTTGTCCCTGGATCAAAAAGAATGAAGGAACTGATCTAGTAAGAGCTTGTATGCTAAAGGGTCACATACATATTCTGGTGAATGAAATCCCTAGAGCTGTTCTTCAATAATAGGGGATTATTTTTCAAGCATTTGATTTAAAAGAACGTGTCAATGTTTTATTTTAAATATAATAGCAAGATTGCTATTTTTGTGTAATTTGATGGTAACATGAGACCTGTTCATATAGTGTATTGGGACACTCCTCCAAATCATTGGATTCAGGTGTTCCATGAAATTTCCTTGCTACTAAATATTCCACAGTCAACTGTTATTGGTATTATAACAAAGTGGAAGCAACTGGGAATAAAAGCAACTCAGCCACGAAGTGGTAGGCCACGTAAAATGACAAAGCTGGGTCAGCGCATGCTGAAGTGCACAGTGCGCAGAAGTCGCCAACGCTCTGCAGAATCAATAGCTACAGACCTCTAAACTTCATGTGGCCTTCAGATTGGCACAACAACAGTGCGTAGAGAGCTTCATGGAATGGGTTTCCATGGCCGAGCAGCTGCATCCAAGCCTTACATCACCAAGTGCAATGCAAAGCGTCGGATGCAGTGATGTAAAGCACGCCGCCACTGGACTCTAGAGAAGTGGAGACGTGTTCTCTGGCGTGACGAATCATGCTTTTCTGTCTGGCAATCCGATGGACGTGTCTGGGTTTGGTGGTTGCCAGGAGAACGGTACTTGCTTGACTGCATTGTGCCAGGTGTAAAGTTTGGTAGAGGGGGATTATGGTGTGGGGTTGTTTTTCAGCAGTTGGGATTGGCCCCTTAGTTCCAGTGAAAGGAACTCTTAAGGCATCAGCATACCAAGACATTTTGGACAATTACATGCTCCCAACTTTGTGGAAACAGTTTGGGGATGGCCCCTTCCTGTTCCAACATCACTGCGCACCAGTGCACAAAGCAAGGCCCATAAAGACATGGATGAGCGAGTTTGGGGTGGAGGAACTTGACTGGCCTGCACAGCGTCCTGACCTCAACCCGATAGAACACCTTTGGGATGAATTAGAGCGTAGACTGCGTGCCAGGCCTTTTCGTCCAACATCAGTACCTGACCTCACAAATGCGCTTCTGGAAGAATGGTCAAACATTCCCATAGACACACTCCTAAACCTTGGGGACGGCCTTCCCAGAAGAGTTGAAACTGTTATAGCGGCAAAGGGTGGGCCAACTCAATATGGAAGCCTACGGACTAAAACTAGGATGACAAAGTTCATGTGCGTGTAAAGGCAGGCGTACCAATACTTTTGGCAATATCATGTATTTTGGTATCGAAGTAAATTTTTTGGTAAATACTGGGCAGTCTTTATTGGCAATAAGCTCAAAATCTTAGCAGCTTCTCATCTGACCAGTGCAACAGTTAAGATATTTATGTCCATTCCTAATTGCAGAACTCTTAGGATCAGTACAATCTGGGACATCCTGCCTGAAGTCCTGATTCAAATCATGCTATTCAATTTGAAGGGATCAATACAGATTTTTATTCCTTGAGCAACTCTGTTGATGATTTCGGTTGCATAAATTGATCATTGTCAACACTGTGCACATTGAGAAGGTTCAATTCTCTTCTCTTATCTGTGAAAAAAAGCATTGTTCCACTAGTGTACTAGAACTTTAGTAAGAAAAAGTTGAGTGATTTGATGAAACTTGCTGCAAAAGTACTGATTTTGCTTTTCCTGAAACCTCAGTAAAAATACTCACTCATTTTGCTGCTTAATTTGCTTCTTATGTTGCTTTACAAACCCTGTGACTCCCAGTCAGGAAATGGCTTGCTGAGGTGAATTAAAGGCTTTGATTCACAAATAAAAATATGTGGGCAACAAATAGACAGACATTAATAAACGTAGGCAACAAACAGGCAATTGTGAATATAATACATGGGCAAAAGAATGGTTAATCGTAACAGCCTGTAAATCATTACAAAATGCCATGTTCATCACTATATCGTATGCCATATTCTCAGCTGAGGAGGGTCTTGTCCTGTATTAAAAAGGGGATGTATTGCAGGGACAAGTCTATAAATTTTGCCACTTTTATAGATCATTGGTTAGACCTCATCTGGAGTACGCGGTCCAGTTCTGGTCACCAGTACTAAGAAAAGATGTCCTTGAGTTGGAAAAAGTCCAGCGGAGGGCAACCAAACTAATTAGGGGTATGGAGGACCAGAGCTACGAGACAAGGCTACTAAATTTAAACATGTTCACATTAGAGGTGAGGAGATTAAGGGGGGATATGATTTCCATGTACAAGATGTTCAATGGTGGTAGCAACATTAGCGATAAACTGTTTAAAATTAACTCCATTACAAAGACTAGAGGTCACGACCTAAAATTGGTGGAAAAAAAATTCCAGCACAAGGGGCGAAGGGGGTTCTTCACAGTAAGATCAGTTAGGGTCTGGAACTCACTGCCACAGGCGGTGATTTCAGCAAATAATGTGGAATTGTTCAAGAAACTTTTGGACGATTTCTTAAGGGACCGTAATATACAGGGGTACAGGTACTCCTAGAATGAGATCCTAAAAGGTTGGACTTGATGGACTAATGTCTTTATTCAACCTCAAATACTATGTAACTATGTGACATATAATGGTTACAATAAATGGCAACAAACAATTGTTTTACTAAACTGGCAACAAATGGGCAATTGTGACAATACACAGGCAAGAAATCGGCTATTTTGGCAATACGTAGTCAAAAAATAGGCAATCATTATAATACACAGGCAACAAATGGGCATTAGTTATAATACTTTGGGGAGAAAGAGGAAATCATTGAAATATGTGGACAAAAAAGGGGAAGCAACCAAACTTTAACCATACGTAGGCATCAATTGTTTAATCATTATAATTCAACATGTTTGATGCAATATTTAATGTCATGTTTCCAGCTAATGAGGGGTCTTTTTTTAGAACAACGCAGACCCCAAGATAGTTAAATTGAGTTTGCCTAACTCTCAGAGGCCATTTAAATCTTACATCCTTATAAAAAAACAAAACATGAAGCTAATTTTGGGACACAGCAAAATTTAACTAAAATATCCCAATTATTGCAATAAATTTTGGCAGTTTTTGCAAAATCAAAACAATAGGTTCCACCGTGGAAAGCTACCATGACAACAACGAAAATTGCTTGGTACTGATCTTTGGCTTGTCAGGCAAACCAAAGTTTGGCTCTAGGAGATCTATTAGCCAGTCAGCAAAAGAAATGCTGAATCTGCAACTTGATTTAAGGAAGGCATCTTGGATCCCTTATAGTTGTCACCTGTGAGCGACTGCTGGACAATTGGCCAGAGATGTGAATTACAGGCAAGTTCCTTACAATGTCTGCCTGAATGTGGACCAATTACAACTCCAAATACCCTCTTTTCAAGGTGTCATTATTCTAGAGGTTGATTGTCATGTACCTGGTTGGAGACTGAATGCTTGAGGAGGCCTCCCTTGCACCTTGTGTCCTGAGGACTCGGAGGTTGGGGACAGAGTCCAAGTAGACGGTGAGTGGCACGAGTGCCAGTGGTGATAACAACGTGCAAGCTGAAATCCAAGGGCTTTGATAGGCGAAATCCAAGTAAACGAGCCAAGGTCAAAACCAATTGAGCAATAACGGTACACAGGGGTCAGGCAGAAGCAAAGTCCAGTAAACAAATCCGAGGTCAGTAGCAGGCAAGAATCGTCAAGACAAATCCGGGTTCACGGCAAATCAAGAAGGAGATCACAGGCGAGCTGAAGATAATCCAGCAATATGGTGGTGCTCAGGCTGTTTTATATAGGGCAAGTGATTAGGGTAATGTGTCACTTGCTGTGCGCCGTTTGGCGGGCTTTTGCGTGGCTGGTCCATGGAGATGAGACTCGGGTTCCCAGGAATATTCTTCAGGGTCGTAGCCCTTCCATTTGACCAGAAACTGGCGGCCGCGACCCCTTTTACGGCAGTCCAGAATGGCTTCCACCTCGTGCTCTGTCTTATTTCTCTTACACACCGGGCAAGAATTAATATAGGACTGACAGTCTGCCTTGAGCGTAGGCCACCAGAAGGATCTCTGAAGTAGGTCAGAGGTTTTGGTAACACCAAAATGACCCACCTACAGACTGTCATGACAAAGCCTAAGAACTGGAACCCATAACTGAGGGGGTACAAAAATAGCTTGTCCACGGAAGAAGAGCCCGTCTCTTTCTTGTAGGGACATTCCCAGGGGGGAGAAGTTCAGCTGATGAGGCTAGTTTGAGTTTGGACATTAAATCTTCCGTCACCAGGAGAAAACTGTGCGCAGGAAGAACCGTGTGTCCTGGAGGTGGGATTTCGGATATAGGGCACATTCTGGAGAGGGCATCCGGCTTACCGTTTTTGGATCCCGGCCGGTAGGTGATGTGCAAGGTAAACCTGGAGAAGAAGAGGGCACATCTAGCTTTTCTAGGTCCTAGGCTTTTGGCCGTACATAAGTATTCCAGGTTCCTGTGATCTGTAAAGACAAGGACTGGGTGAGCTGCTCCCTCTAGCAAGTAACGCCATTCATCCAGGGCTAGTTTTAAATTCAGAAGTTCTCAGTCCCCCACATCAGTTTCTTTCAGCTGGGGACATCTTTATAGAAAAGAACGCAACACGGTGTAGTAAAGCTGTAGCTTCATGTCGTTGGCGGAGGATGGCACCCACTGCATCCTCGGAAGCATCCACTTCCAGCAAATACGGTAAACTAGGGTCAGGGTGAGGCAACACCGGGGCGGAAGTAAAGAAAGTCTTCAATTTATCAAAGGCAGCCTGTGCAGTAGGAAGCGGGAAAACTGTCTCGTGAGTTGCGTGATGGGCGCAATGATAGAGGAGAAGCCCTTGATGAACTTTCGATAGAAGTTAGCAAAGCCACTGAACCGTTGGACACTTATACGGTCTGTGGGCACAGGTCAGTTCAGAACAGCAGACCCCTTTTTGTGGGTCCATAGAGATGCCGGTAGTGGAGATGATGAGCCCTAGGAATTGGATGGTGTCTTTCTCTCTTTCTCAAGAGCTTTGGCATATACAGGTAAAACTTGAAAAATTAGAATATCGTGCAAAAGTTCATTTATTTCACTAATGCAACTTAAAAGCTGAAACTAATATGAGATAGACTCATTACATGCAAAGCAAGATAGTTCAAGCTGTGATTTGTCATAATTGTGATGATTATGGCTTACAGCTCATGAAAACCCAGATCCACAATCTCAGAAAATTTTTGGCAGTGTGGGCAGGTGCCAAGTCCTGCTGGAAAATGAAGTCAGCATCCCCATAGACCTCGTTTGCAGAAGAAAGCATGAAGTGCTCCAAAATCTCCTTGTAGACGGCTAAGTTGCATTAGTGAAATAAATGAACTTTTGCACGATATTCTAATTTTTCGAGTTTCACCTGTAATTCGTGTGTACGTAAACAAGAAAGGACTTTGCGCATATGGATGCGAGGGGGCCTCTAGGGAAGGAGAGAAGATAAGAATATCATCCAAGTACACGATCTTGAATAAATCCAAAGAGTCTCTGAAGACTCTTGCAGTGCGGAACCGCTGGAACAGTTCAGGAACCAGGGGTATCGGGTAGCGATTCTTTATTGTAATTGTATTCAAGTCCCTATAGTCTATGCAAGGCCTCAGAGAGTGGTCCTTGTTCTCCACAAAAAGATACCAGCCCCGGCAGGAGAGGTAGAAGGCCGGATGAACCCCTTCGCCAGATTATCCTCAATGTATTGACGAAGGACTTCCAATTCTGGCTCAGGGTAAATCCGACCAAATGGGATTGCTGATCTGGGAAGCAACTCAATCGGGCAATCGTAAGCTGGGGAAGTGGGCTGGTGTCCTGAGGACTCAGAGGTTGGGGACAGAGTCCAAGTAGACAGCGAGTGGCACGAGTGCCAGTGGTGATAACACAGTGCAAGCTGAAATCCAAGGGCTTTGATAGGTGAAATCCAAGTAAACGGGCCAAGGTCAAAACCAATCGAGCAATAATGGTACAGAGGGGTCAGGCAGAAGCAAAGTCCAGTAAACAAATCCGAGGTACCCAATTCCGCTGGCCCGACCCGATTCGCGGCCAGACCCTGATGGCAATCCGGGATGGCCGCGACCAGGCAGCCGCGGCCCTCTATTCAGGCATATTGGAGGGCTGCTCGCTGGGGCCTCTCAGGGCCCTAGTGAGAAGCAAGCGGCCACCTGAGCAGAGAGCCGCATATGTTGTGGCTGCATTGTTTCACTCGGCATACCCCTGGCCTGGTGAAAGCCCGCAATGATGACCACCTGGGGCCCGCAATCACCACCAGGGGCCCGCACTCACCACCTGGAGCCCGCACTGACGCCCCGGAGCCCGCACTGACGCCCCGGAAGAGCCCGCACTGACCACCTGAGAGCTACACTAACCAAATGGAGACCGCCCTGACCACCTGGAGCCCGCCCTGATCACCTGGAGCCCACCCTAACCACTTGAGATGCCGCACTGTCCCCGAGAGGCTGCACTGTCCCCCTGAGGGCCCGCACTGGCACACAGAGACCCTGGAGATATCAGGATGCGAAACCCGAAGCAACACAGTATGTAGCTTCATATTATTCTGCATTGTTGTATAAGGTATTGCTGGGATTGGTAGTCCTCTAGCTGATGTATTATTCTGCAGTGCTTTAAAATGTATTGCTGGGATTTGTAGTCCTCTATAGCTGGTGTTGTTCTGCATTTCTGTGTAATGTTTTACTAGGATTTGCAGTCCCTCTACAGCTTGGAGTCCAGTGGCAGATCTACCAGGGTCGCAGCGGCAACTGGGCCCTGGCGTTCCACCACTTATTCCAAGCAGTAAAGAGACTACAAATCACAGCCTGGACAGGAGAAAGAGGGTATCGCTGACCAGCACCATTTCCATAAAAAGGCCCAGCAGAATCCTCAGCACTAGGCCTGTGATGCTCTTAATCCAGCCCTGGATACAGCATATTTATTCTTTTATATAGGAGAATGACTGCCAGTGTGCTAAAATCTTCAGCTAGAAGAAATGCCTGCTTGCTGACACAGCAGCTTAAGATGGTGACATTGGCTGCTATGAATGATTCAGTTTATTATATACTTAACAGATACTGGTTGAGTTGGACTGATGACAACAATGAGGTCTATGTTCAACCCGTGACATCAGGGATGACTGGGAAAAAGTTATAGATTAATGAGGTCATTTTTCTCTCTCTCTTCACAGCAAAAAAAAATCACAGAAAGTCAGCAGCACAGGATATTTTAATAGATTACTGCATATGATTGGGTAAGACTAATGGGGCTTTGAATCAAACAAGATGTATAAAAAGGAAAAAAAAATATCTTTTTTATATGAAATGTAGTATTTAGGATGAAAAAATCCAAGTTAGGTACTTGGTAACTTCGTTTCCAAGACTCTTCCAGGCAGCGCAGGAGAGAGAAGGCTCCACCCACCTAAAACAGGAAACACATCATATAATTAAAAAAAGGGGTGGTCCCGCACCCAGCCACATCCGTTTTTAAAATAGAACCGAATCAGGAAGAACCTCAATATAGTTACCATAAACACACCCCTCAACAACCAGGATGGGAATCCCTGCTGCCCTAGAAGATTCCTGAAAACAAAGTTTACCACCAGGCACCTAACTTGGATTTTCTAAAGTCTTCCTCCAGGGCAGCACAGGAGAGAATAGCAAGAACCTACCCTCCTTTTTCAGGGGGGACAACTGCCAAGAGGCTCCTTCCTGTCAAAAGACTGAACTTAGCAGAAAAAAAGGACGACTCTGTAATGCGACACAAGAGATAAGCACTGGACCCAGAGGTTTCCTACCCGATATGCTGAAAACCCCAGCTTCCTCTGCCAAAAATGACTAAGGCCCTATTGGGAGAGTGCAATAGGGCCTTAGTCATAGGGCCTATTTCATCCTCTGGAGGATGATATAGTATCCATTGGCCTAAGTCACCCGGCATCTGTGTTACGATGCTTTGCAGCCTTCCTTAGGCCCTGAAACAGTTAATCTGTTTCAGGGCCTAAGGAAGGCTGGGAACAAATGAACTTTGGACGTTTCTGAGCACTTTTTGCAATGCTTTCACTTTACTGGGAAAGATTCTACACACTAGCAATATTGGGGGGGGGGGTCTGTCTGTAGTTTAGATCCCCTTGCACTGCAT
>NW_017307204.1:415235-493773 GCF_000935625.1 Nanorana parkeri
GGGGTCTGTCTGTAGATTAGATACCCTTGCACTGCATACCTTTTTTTTTTCTGAATGCATATTTATATGTGTATCGTCTTATCTATGTTTCACATTTTCTTCTCTGCTTTGGAGGTTTTATATTTGTTTATTGATTTGGAGTTTTATATATTAATTATTCACGGTTTAATCACTATAGGGGATTGAGTAACTATATAGCGCAGCTTTTTCCCCACATTGTTTACATTTATCTGATTACACAGATGCAAGCTGATGCTTTTTTGTATCACTTTTTTTTATAGGAGTGGCGTGAGATTTTTTTGGCTTAGTTTTACTTGCAATGTATGCACCAACTGTGCAAGGGATGCAGATAAGATAAGGCTCCTATTGCCATGTTAACATATGGCAAGGAACTCTGCAAACTGCTTCACCTAGCCACTGAAACATATTCATGCTGTATGTGGCCTCCGTCCGAGTGAAATTACACCATAGCAATTCAGCCAAAAGGACCTCATCATGGATTGTGGAAGCACTGCACACTCTGCATTGCATGAAAAACCTCAAGGTTATAACCAGAGTAATCAGTTAAGCTGGTCATACACCTTACAACCATTGCACGACTTTCGTTGTGCGATGGTTGTAAGGTAATTCAAATCTTGTACGATCTGCCCATCTTGGACAGGCAGATCGTACTTGCGATCATCGCAAGCCCTCCCCGCTGAGGTGAGAGCTTACGATGATTTCAATGCTAAGCGGGCAGTGTGTGTTTGCGCACAACGGCCCGTTCGGCATTTGTCTTCCGAGCATGTCACTAACCCGCCAAAATCGTACGATTTTTGGCAGGTTTTCAAGCGTGCTCGGAAGACAAAAGACGTGCAAACCATACACCTGCCTTCCATACACCTGCTGATTTATTGTACGATCGTGGGATCACCCGCAATTATCGTACGATAATCGGCAGGTGTATGGGCACCTTAAGGCCTCACACCTGTAAAGCACACACCCAGGCCGATACAATTAATGGTTAAATTCAGCCTGCGAGCATATCTTAAATTGGAAGAAACACCCCACCTTAAAAAAAGGTTAGATCCTTATGATCATACAGAGAGACAAAGACATAACCCCAAATCGAGTGTTAAGACTCTCTTACAACCATACACTTTACACTAGACCTTAGTCTTGCGATGGTTGTAAAGTAATTAAAAAAACGTACGATCTGCCCATCTTGGACAGGCAGATCGTACTTGCGATGACCGCAATGCTGAACGGGTAGTGTGCGTGTGCGCACACCGGCCAGTTCGGCATTTGTCTCCCAAGCATGCCACAAACTATTTTCGACCGTACAGTAAAAATGGTTGCGCGCATTCCATAAACTTTGCGATTAACGTACGATCGCAGGATTTCCCGCGATAATCGCAGTGTATAAAAGTGAAGTTCACTTAATCAGGGCTGAAGGAGCCTTAAGGTGCCCATACACTGCACGATTCTTGTACGAGAATCGCGGGAAATCCCGCGATCGTACAAGAATTGTGCAGTGTGAATGAAGACGTGCGATCGTTTCTACTGTACGACAGCAGAAAGGCATCATGGCACACTCACAAACCAGCATGTAAAACAACTTGTCTCACCACTAAGGATAATGACAGAGGTTTGGATACACGTCTTCTGCAGAGGATGTGAAAGCCGCACTGCCGCGCCAAGGCACCTCTTATAGTGCGGTCCTAACTCTAAACTATGAGAGTCTCCATCTTGGAGCACATGGGGGCAGAAGATATCAAATTGGGTGCAGGTTTGTCAGGAGGACGCCCAACCTCCTTAAAGGCACAGAAACACAGAAGGGATCCCGCACATCCTAATGGCAGCTGAGAAACCCCATGTGTCGCTGCACCAAATCGGTCAAGCAAAACAAACGACAAACGCACTCAACAATTCTACTGTACGGTCGCATGTCTTTTGTCTAAGGAGCATGCTAGAAACCCAGCCGAAAATCGTAAGATTTTCGGCTGGTTTGAATGATGCTCGGGAGACAAATGCTGAAAGTGACATTAAACCCTCAGATTTTGTAACATAAAACAATAGTGTAATGTGTGCCTTACTGTAATCCATGGTTGTTTCCCTTTTCTTTGCTGCTCTTCCTTTTTAAATCTGTATCTGTTCCCTTTTCTTTGCTGCTCTTCCTTTTTAAATCTTTATCTGTTCTCATGCTGGGCAGAACTTCTGTTTTGCAGCAGACTGCCTTGTCTCTGGAATGGATACATGGTGTCTGTGTGTAGGTTTGCAACCTGAGCCAGCACTACAGGAAGAGGCACTTTATACGGATAGGCTTTTGCCTATGACACAAGAAAACCTCTGATGGAAGTACAGAAAAAACTTCCCTAGGATCATAGTGCTTCCTGTGTACACTTGCAACAAAAGGAGAAACAATCCCCAGTACTCCTATGCACCACTTATAATATAAGGGGAAGGAGTTAATAGGTTGCTTAATTTGGGGTTGCTGCTTTACAGATTGAAAATGTTTTATACTGCAGCCCCTGCCTCCAATCAGCCGCCCCAATCGTGGAAAGAAACGCTTAACACATCCCTGTGTCAGTAAGAGGCACTACAACCTCTGGCAACCAACACTCCAAAGGAGGATCACCTCCCAAAGGTTCCCCGCACTGTGCCCTGCCCACAGTAGGGGGATAGGAGGAAGGAGACGTTACTTAAAGACCTAAAGACCTCTAACCTACCTTGGAGTCGATAGTGTTCAAACTGCTGAATCTAAAGAAGCTGGCATGGCGGAATCAGGCAACATGGTGTGGCACTACTGACCAGGTTCATGGCTGCTTATGGCCCCATCCCCTACCTGCTTGCACTCCCTCCCTGGTGTCTGTGGATGCTGCCGCCAGGGTGTACTCACAACTTCACTGTATAGTTGTCCATTCAAGGAGGCCCAGCATGCTACTGGATATGTATATTCACAACCTGGCAGCACACATAGGGAACATGGATGGTCACCAACAGTTCCTCCTTCACCCCACTCAGCTAGAAGCAATACAGGGGAAGACTCTGAGCCAAAGCCAGTGTGGGTAAGGGAAAGCTCTGCTAGAGCCATTATGCTCACGGGGATAGTTGCTTCTCCGCAAGACGGATAGGAAACCTTGGGGAAAGAGAGGGGAGGGAGGGTCCCACGATTAGGATAACTAAGAGAGGTTAATCCTAAGACAAGCCCAGGCATGCAACCCTTCCAGGTTCACTGTCCCTGACCACAGGGGAGCATACACTGTGAGGCCCCTGCAATTAGCACGCAGGTCTAAAGAAAATAACAAACGGTTACAATGTTGCTGTTAGGCCAGAGGAAACACACAATAAACTGAGGTATCTGGGCGGGACTGCCCCTTTTTATTTTATTTTTTTGTAAATTCTTTATTTAAAGATTTTACAATATGAAAACAAGACATTTAAGAAATAAGACCATTAATAAAAGAAAAAACAAACATACCACTTAGTATAGACATTGCTTGATCCAAGGCAAAACAGAAACATAAAGAGACATTAAGAGAAAGTGGAATAGTTTCCTTCTTTCTGTATCATCAAATGGATCACTCCATCGATACCCATCGTGTGAGTGGTCAAAGGCAGTGAAATATTCACCCAAAGGGGTGAAATAACTACTGCACTTCAGGCACGATCCAATCTGATAAGGTCGTGCAACAGCACCCTCAGTGCCATCTATAGAGGATATATTGAACGGTATCTAAACTGAGGGGAGTCGCATAACTGTGAATAAAGTCCCAGCCTCTATCCACTTGCTAGCGGTATATGGAGGGAGCGAACTCGCTAGAACAGTTAAAGAGAGGGGGAGAGAGAAAAAAAGGGGGGGGTGGGGGAGTGGACAGCATTCCTATCCCCGGGAATCGCGGGCTGCAAGAAGATTACAGCCCACCTCCTCAAGGATGGGTTTCCTGCAGCAAACCAGGAAATTCGGGCGTCTGAGTGAAGTCGGTCCAATAGAACCACGTCCTAAAATGTTTGGCATGTTGACCAGATCCTCCATTCTCTCCACTTCTCCAACTTTATGAAGCCACATGGACACCGTGAGTGCCCTGGTCGACCTCCATAGTTCTGGAATACAGCAACGTGCTGCGTTTAGAAGGTGTGGAAGAATGGATGTTTTATAATATTTCCTGGGGAAGGGATTATGATGGAGGAAAAAGAAGGCTGTAAATTTACTGAGGAAGGACTTGATGGAGGACCAGAAGGGAGTTACCTTTGGGCAGGACCAGAAGATGTGAAGTAAGTCACCAGGTGAGTCATTGCATCGCCAACAACAGTTCGGCACAGAGAAATACATGGAGTGTAGGAGCTGAGGGGTCCTGTACCAACGAGTTAAAAGCTTGAACCCAGATTCCTGAAATCTCGTATGGATTGAGGATTTAAAGGTAAAATAAATAATTCTCAATATCTGGTCAGAGGAGAATCGAACACTTAGATCCCGTTCCCATTTCCGGACGTACTCGTGCTCCTTTTATTTTAATTGTGGACGATGTGTTTCCTGTTTTTAGGTGGGTGGATCCTTCTCTCTCCTGTGCTGCCCTGGAAGGTGACATGGGGGGAAAAAGATATGGAGGATTGGAATTTAATTGGCCAGACAAGATTATAGGGCTCTAGGAGGCTAAGGAAGGCAATGTATCTCAAGAATCAGATGTAACAAACTATGATGAGGGCATAATGTTAGAAACAATAAAAAGATCATTTTAAATTCCTTCCCAAGAACGCGAAATTCCCTCCAACCCAGACTGATTGAAATTAATTTTGTTTTGTCCAGGAGGTGTTATGTGACTTTGAGCAACTTAAAGTTAATGGTAAAGCAAACAGAAACCTTGAGAAAATATTAGATAGATGTTCAAAGTATGCTTATAAAGGAAAATCTTATAATAAAACCCTCTAATAAAAGGGGCAATGTTGTCATAATGCATCATTACCAGTATGAGGACTGAAGAGAAACATGATTTTTCACAATGAAAAGTTGTACAAAAAGTTTTAAACAATTAGTTATTAGATTTAGTGATGCATTTAAATCAAGCAATAAAAGAAGCAGTGGATGATAATATTATCAGCAAAAGCACCGGTGAATTTTTAATAGTTGAATATTATAGTTGAACAACAGAAGAAACAATCCTGGTGGCCATAGATGTGGAAGCCTTGTATTCACGCATTCCATAAAATATGGAGGTAGCAATCGTTGAACAATTTAAAAAAAATAAAATGGCCTGGTCTGAGCGCACCACAAAGATTAACTGTTCATTTTCATCTAACTGCAGTGGTGGTATGTCCCTTGGCGTCCTCACATTCTATACACTGTACACTTAGACTGCTGCAGTGGAAAGAGAGCAATGCTTGATGGACAGGTCTGACAACAAGCCAGATTCATCCATCCATGCTGTTTAGTGTAGATGGGGGAACCTGTTCTATTTTTTTGTACAGCCTGCAGCTTGAATGAAAAAATATAACATTATATGGCCAGATTTAAGAGAAAACAGGATCTCATTTAATGACTGACTAGTGTGGCTAATGGACATTCGACTGTCAGATTGATCACAAGATTAAGTTATCAAGACAAAATATCAGACTCTTTTTTTTTTTTATCCAAACATTAGTGCCTTCTTAAGGGGGATACAGTATTAGAGCAGTACCTTGGTGATCATCCACAAATGACATTCAGAAGGACATAGATGATAAGAGTCTGATTGGTACATAGTCATTATGATTTTGGTAGATGATCTCGTGTACTGTCAATTAAAGAAACCCTTAAATGTGGCAGTTGTAATCAATGTGGTCATACAATATATACACACACAGAATAAAAATATTTTATCAGCAGCTGAACGGTGGGTGTGATCTATTTTGATGACGTGCCAAAGTAATGCAGTTTATGTGTGGAGAAATAAAGAGAATTCCGCAGATTTATGATTATGTTAGGGATATCAAAGCTGGAGACTTGTGGTCAACTGTGTGCCACTTTGCAAGTAATCAATAATCCAACTAAGAGAAAGTTTATGACCTTGTACCATATAAAAATGCCAAAAAGAGGTGAGGATCTTGACAACCATGCATTGGCATGTACTGAATGTAGCTGCATAACGTCTGAGCTTTGGCATATCATGTTCCTACTTGCACTTCTTACACCCTACAAAAGAGACTGATGGAGAACATCAGCAGACCCCCGCTCTCACAAAGGACTCTCGCATTAACAGGAACCCATGTCAGCTTGCAGATGCCAGAAATATTACAGATTTTTCAGAGGCCTTCCAATCCTTGGGTAAGTCTTCCACCTACAGACACACAGCTGGATTCCCAAACTGCCTTGGCCAGCTATTCAGATGAATGCATGGTGCATTGGCAACAAGGTATGAACTCCCCTCTCTTACCTCGCATATCAAAAGTGCCCTCAGCACTAATTATAAGCCTCAGCAAATATTAAAGAAATCGTGCCAGAGAGGGAAAGTCCTGCAAGGACTGTAAAATAAAGCTTGCCGTGTTCCCTTTCTTATTCTAGAGAGCCACTCCTATCCATCCTTATGGCCCCACCTGTGAAATGTAATGATTTTCCCTCAATATGAGGGGTCTAAACTCACCAGAGAAGGGAGAAATTATACAGATTTATCATGTGGAGACATGCCCTCAACATTTTATCAAACAAGCTGATCTTATTATCGACCTAGCTAACTCTGACCTTGCCTATGATTTACTCTGTGTTTATGTAAGCCCTTTAAAATGGTGCAGGACATTTCAAGTGGGCTAACCTTCCCCTCTGGCCTTACCAGTAAATGCAGATCAGTAGTTAGAACTTTTGCCTTGCAGGACTGGGGTCCCCAGTTCAGTCCTGGTCAGGAAACTATCTGTATGGAGTTTGCATGTTCTCCCTGTGCTTGCGAGGGTTTCCTACCACACTCCAGAGGCATGCTGGTAGGTTAATTTGCTCCTTTCTAAATCGACCCTTTAGTATGTGTGTGTATGTTTGCATGTGACATAGGGATTATTAGCTCCCTTAGGGCATGGACTGATGTGAATGTACAATATGTAAAAGCACTGTGTAAATTGTTGGTGCTATATAAATATCTGTAATAATAATGAGGAAAAAACACAATACCTCCACTGCACTGATCTAATAAACACACTTAAAACATTAAAATATAACACAATTCAGTAACCTCTACTACCTTATAGTGTTTCACACCTCCTCACCATCTATTAAATCCAAAGGGGTCTCCACTCTTTTGCACAGATCTCTGAATCTTTCTGTTTAGAATGTTTTGCAAGAAAAAGATCAGTACTTAATCACGAAGGGCCTTCTTGCATAATCCCCTGTTACTATAGTGAAAGTGATTTTTCCAAAAAACCATCATGAAAAGCTTCTTATCCAAAGTAGTAGATTTTTCTGGATGCATGATAATTCTTGGGGGAGACTTCAATGTCACTCTAAATAGAATACATCTGACAAACATACTTCAATACCTTTATAAAACTCTTATGTACATGGAACAAAAACTGTTTATGCTCCATTTGTGCAAACACTTGACACACAGACCAGAGAGACTGTACCTATTATTAACACACACATTCCAAGTAATCTAGAATAGACTACATCTTTATTTCCCAAAGAGATTCTTGACACTATTGGCAATATAACTATCTCAAAACATGCTTCAATCACAGCAATACTGGTCTCTTCAGACCACAAACAATAGACTTGGTGGCTGAACTTCTCCCTCCTTGCAGACAAACTCAATGTATGAAATATAACCAGACAACCTAGGGAATATTTCCAGTTTAATGCTGCTGGCTATACCCCTCTGACCATGGACTAGAAGGCTCACAAGTGCTTCATTCAGGGAAAGTTCATGTCCATCCTCACTGTGTTCAAAAAAGCCAGACAAGCTCATGTTCACTCTCTTCATGATTGCCATTTCCAAACTTGAATTACAACATAAAGCAACATCTCCAGCAGCTATAACCCTGAAAGAAAAGAACTGACTGACAGTAGTCAGAAATTATTAAAAGCTATCAATTATAAAATTAGAAGGGCATTAACACTAAAACACCATTGAACAAAAGGGAATAAGTCTGGAAAGTTATTGGCTGGAGCTGTCAAAACCAAATTTCTTTAATCGCACATCTAGGGAGTTAAAAACCCACACCGGACATAACTAAATATTTTGAGGAATATTACTATTCTATGTATAATCTTAAGTAACAAGATAATATTGAGCTAGGGATTGCAGCATGCAGAAAACATATTCAATCCATCCTTCATTTCTTAAAAATACCTACTCTAGAAGCTCTCACAGCTAAAACTTTGAAGAATCCTATTTCCATGGAAGAATTCTCTATAGCCATATCACAAATAAAACATGGCAAGAGCCCCGGCATGGACAGCCTCACTTTCCAATATTACAAAATGTTTCAACACGTATTTGCCCCACATTTCACAGCTACATACAAAGCAATGGGCCCTCTATTTCCTTACCTGCCTAGATGCTGCAGGACAACATAGCTATCATTTCCAAGAAGAGAAAAGATCTCCATCTCTGTGTCAATTATAGGCCCATCCTTCTTTAATGTTGACCTAAAGATATTTACCAAGATACTATCCAACTGCCTTCTCCCGCTATTGCCTTCCTTCGATCGAGAACAGCTGAGTGGGCTTTCACCCCAGCTGAGAGACAAGGTACAACATATTCAAGGCCACCAATACTATGTAGTTGGCTAAAAACAAAAAAAATTAAACTTTCTTGCTGTTTGCTGATGCAGGGAGGCATTTGAACATGAAGTCCCATGCAACCCAGTCTAAGTTCTTAGATACACTGGACTACAAAGATGAATGTTAGACTTGATACAAGCAAATATTTCCATCCATCTACGAAAGTAAAAACTAAACGGCCTTCTATCTAACAGCTTTGGGATTACCAAGACTGCCCACTTTCACCAACCATTTTCATTCTTTCTTTGGAACCCTTTATTAGGTTAATCCAGGCGGATCCTGGCATTCATGGAATTAACATCAAAGAACAGGGGCATAAAATTGTGATGTTTGACGATGACATGCTCTTATTCATAACCAGACCACAAGATTTCCTTTAGAAGCTTTTTAAACAATATACCACCCAATATACCACCCTCTACTCTGTGCAACCATCAAAGAATTTGTGACCCTACATAGAAACGGGCATCTCCACCTTAGATTGCAGGATAACCTGGAGTTCCATTCCCGAAAACCACAATGCATTTGCTTAACAATGGTCCCCCTCACATTCCTTGATGTCAAGGTTATTTTTCAAATATCAGATATTCCTAGACAAACCGATCCTTAGCCTTTACTCCTCTCTCCACTCACTTACTCCTCTAATCTCACGATAAAAGAGGAATCCTGGCAAAATGTTTGTCTACTTACAAAATCTATACTATCTCATATCTTCTGGTCACTAAAATCTAACCATTCTGGAGATGCTCATGAACTGATGACAAACATAATAGGAACTAATTTTACCCCCTCACCAGAATTCTATCACCTACATATACAACCATAACTGTGCTGCCCCTCTCAGAAATCCCTCCACGGACACATGAGCAGCAATACCCTCATACTGGTAAACCACACGTTATAATGGAATGGAGCCATGTATGTCTTTGAATATCATTTTGAGTTATTTGTGCCACCCATTAATATTTGAGGTGGTTTGGCAATACCAATCCTCCAGACAATATGGGAGAGTGCCACACAATTTCTAGTTTTAAAGGCACCATATGAGAAATTCTGCTCCATTTCTAAATAATAATTCTAAAGACACAGCAAGAGCAGTTTAGATACTGTGCATGGACCTATAAAAGTTCCATCTCCTTTCCCCTATTGCATACATTCCTCAGGTTCCCAGCTAATTAGTTAATAGTATAATGGGTCATGTATGGAAGGTCCATTTGCATTTCTTGAAATTACATTAGTTAGCCAGCAAGAGAGATACAAATGCTTTACAACAGAGCAAAGGTCCATCTCTGTTTCTCAGTATCTAACATTATGTTCCGTGCTATCACTAGGCCTTTTTTGACATATCTAGGATGGAGCTTCAGTAACCACCAGGAGTCATTGGACCAGAAGTCCATTGCACTCTTAAATACTAAAACCACCTTAAATGTCATCTTATCAATTGACTCCAATGAATTTAGTGGAAATGTTTTGCTAATACCTAGATACAATCTGATAAAACAATCTAGTAACGTTTGGTAGTACAGTTTTTTTTATAACAAAACATAAGAAAATTTGTTTAAAACAAGATTGTAAATTTCTGTTGGCTACACAGATTACAATATTATTGTGCAATCATTTTTTCAATCCACATTAGATGTTACAAATACCTGACACATATTTTCTTACCAAGATATTGATACACACATCTTTTAAAATGTGCATTCAGCTGGCCCCATGCATTACAAGCTAATTACACTAATGAAATTAAAAAAAATTAAAAAAATCAAAGAAATCAAAATTAGTTGAAAGAATAGATTAGGGGTTGTGCCCAGCACTATACTGGCTACACATTACAGTTTCCTTTTTAGATTTCACAACTTACAATTTAGTGTGAGACAACCTCAATGATCTATTCAATTTATATACTAGTCCCTCATACTACAGGTGAAACTCAAATAATTAGAATATCGTGCAAAGTTCATTTATTTCACTAATGCAACTTAAAAGGTGAAACTAATATATGAGATAGACTCATTACATGCAAAGCAAGATAATTCAAGCCGTGATTTGTCATAATTGTGATGATTATGGCTTACAGCTCATGAAAACCCCAAGAACCCCAAATCTACAACCTCAAAAAAGTGGATTATTACATGCAATCAATAAAACAAGGATTGTACATAGAACAATATCGGACCTCTGAAAAGTACAAGCATGCATATGTACTCAGTACTTGGTTTGGGCCCCTTTTGCAGCACTTACTGCAATTACTTTTGCACGATATTCTAATTATTCGAGTTTCACCTGTACAGAGTTGTTTCTAAATCTAAAGGACATTGTACAATCTGACTAAATTTGCGTGTGGCCATACCTAACTTTTTACAATGGACATCACACTTTTGCTTAATTCAGGATATTGATTCATTTAACTTCCGACATGTTAAGCATACCAATGAAAATATAAAAAACCTGGTTCAAAGAAGAAACTGTGTGTCTCCCTGCACATAAATAAAATGACAAAAAGTTTTCTTTAACTCTTGGCACTAATGGCTGCCAGCTCAACGATCCACTTGCTGTTGCATACTCAAAGTTTTCAACAGTTAATCACAGTTTTTCACACAGACTTGAGGGGCTGCTCATCCAAGGCTCTGGGGCTTCCACCAGGAACATAGAAAACAACATGGAACAGAGCGCCACCTCCGTGTGTAAAATCGTTTATTAGGATAAATAAAACAAGGGATAAATGTACTCACAAGCAAACATTTTCATCAGGCTTTAGCAACAAACAAGGCCACACTGTCTGTTAACCCACATGGTATCACCCCGACTATGCAACACGGTAGCCTCCGGTCATAGCTTGCTTTCCCTCAGAGTGGGGTATAAGAATGCAAACCGACCAATCAGAGAAAAACTCTCCATTATGACTAGTCTTAGAGTAATTGGCTCTATTGCAGCATTACAAGGAATTTGCTATTATACGGCCATATATGCCGCCCAATGATCACACAACCTCTGTCTAATTAATGAATCAACCTGACATTCAATTCCTGTGGAGATTTCAAATGCATGGGGCAATCTTATATTATGAGCTAAGCAGTACTTCAGACTTACCACTGCTTATTACTCGGCAATATGCATCCAATCTACCCACATCTCTCAAGGAAAATAGAATAAGAAGTGAACAATATAGTTCATATTATTAAAAATTCCTTGTAATGCTGCAGTAGAGTCAATCACTCTAAGACTAGTCATAATGGAGAGTTTTTCTCTGGTCGGTTTCCATTCTTATACCCCACTCTCAGGGAAAGCAAGCTATGATTCTGATGACGGGGGCTTGCCCCTGAAACGCGTCAATCTTGGCTGACTGCGGCCGGTGTATGGTGATGTGACCGGAGGCTACCGCGTTGCATAGTCGGGGTGATACCATGTGGGTTAACACAGTGGGGCCTCTTGTTTGTTGCTAAAGCCTGATGAAAACGTTTGCTTGTGAGTACATTTATCCTTTGTTTTATTTATCCTAATAAACGATTTTACACATGGAGGTGGCGCTCTGTTCCCTTTTTGTTTTACATAAATAAAAAGGAAGGGGACATACCTCTCCCACTGCCCACATTGCTTAATGCCACGCCACTAGAGAAAAGTCCTTTTTTTTTTAAGTCTGAGGTGAAATTGATACCTTAGGAGTATTGATCTCCTGTAACCCCACTCTGCTTAGTGGTTTTCTCCACATCCTCTAGGTCCCTACAGTCTCCTGCAGTTATGTGGAGGTCAGTAGAAGAAACCACTGAGCGTAGTGACCAGGAGATCAATATTTCCAGAACTGTTGTTATTTTTCTTTAACACAGTGGCATTCAGTGGCATAAGCAGTAAGAGAGGCACTTATTTACTCTACTCCTTTGCAGGGAGACATTTTTGGACAGTTTTATGTTCCTGATAGGATCACTTTAAGTTGCCCACTTATTAAAAATTGACTGTGCAATCTCTATGCAATTTCCTTAAAATTTACCCAGAGCTATGTAGTCTAATGATGTACCTATACAACACCGTATAGCCAGGAAGATGTTGTTCGCACAGCACTAGCACCCCTAGATGACGATGACCAGTACAGGAAATCCCTAGCCCATAGTGTGTACCAACTATGATACAGTCCTTTTTCATGGTTAGTTTGGTAAATATGTGCACCTGTGTAAAGAATACCAACCTCTACCAACCAATACCAACCCCTACCAACCTCAATAATTTCAGACCTATCTCCTTACTCCTATTCACCTCTAAACTACTAGAACACCTTATCTACAACCGCCTGAGTTGCCACCTCGCTAATAACAACCTTTTGGACCCCTTTCAGTCCGGGTTTCGCCCCAAACACTCCACTGAAACCGCCCTCCTAAAACTCACCAATGACCTAATAACCGCTAAAAACAACGGCCACTATTCCTTACTCTTGCTATTAGACCTCTCTGCTGCTTTTGACACTGTTGACCACCTGCTGCTCCTCCAAAAAACTCCACTCGCTTGTCCTACAAGACTCTGCTCTCTCATGGTTCTCCTCCTACTTATCTATGCGCTCCTTCAGTGTCACCTACAATTCTAACTCTTCCCCTCCTCTTCCTCTTTCTGTAGGGGTCCCTCAAGGCTCTGTCATAATATTAAAATATTTACATATTCTTAACAAGCAGTAAAAGAGGTTTAAAATAAGCCATCCATGATCTTACTAGCTGCTTGTACTCTGAAATAATTATTCTTAAAGATCCTCAAATAGGTTGAACTTGATGGAGTTGTGTTTTTTTCAACCTGACTATGTAAATATCACTAAAAAGTCAGATTTCAGTCAGCTTAGGAACATCTACTGTGTGTTTACATTAGAGAGCTAGAAAGCTGCCAAGAATCTGGGGTACTGGAAAGTAATAGTTGTGAACTTTTGAGGATAAAAATATCCACAATGCATATAGCTAAAGAAGTGAACGAAAGATTTCTTGAAAGTTCTTTTACTGTTTGTTTAGAATATTAAATATGTTAGGATGCATAGTCTGGGCACATGTTCATCTAAACTCAGTTAAGTTGTACATTGAGATTGCAACATGTTTGGTTACTTCTCTTAGACTTTGTCATATTTGCTAAGCTCAGACCTTGTTAATAAGAGTGAGGGAACATGTAAAATACATTACTACTATCATAATTATTTTTATTATATTGATTGATGCATCTGTCAGTTTACATACTACTCAGTGTTTCAGGAGTACCATAAAACACATGCAAATGTATGTGCTTGAGTTGCATTGTATGATATCATGACAGGGTTTCTAGTGCAACTTATGAATGATTGCCTTATAATAGTATGTACAGACAAATTATTTTTGTAATAAACTTATAATATTTATATCCACTTAAATTATATTGTCCTTTTATCAGATTGTTATCACTTGGCATGTGATATCTGTAATCTTTATATTCAGTGCTATTTGGCAGGGGCACAAATACAAACACAAAACATTTAGGTGGAATAATTTGGACTCATGGTTTCCAGCTAGAGAGTTTTTAGAGAGTCTCTCTGTACTCTGGAGAAGTGTAAAATAAATTTAAATATATTTTTTTCATTCTCCCTACCTGCTTTCCTCTATTAGCATATCTTATCTCACAAAAGAATTTTGAGCAGTACTTGTAGAAGAATTTACTTAAAGACCAACTATAAAGCAAACTACAATATGCAAGATACTTACCGTAACCAAACTGAATTAATATTTTAATATTCTGCTGAAATGGAACGGAAATGTTATGGGCTACTGATTATCACATATTGCACTGCCTAATTAAATAACTATGTTTTGTAACAGAGTAGAAATTACTGTACTTCTGTATTTTTTGCACTTCAAATATGGCTCTTTAGATAACACAAGTATGGAAATGAAAAAAATGTTTTATATATAATTTAATGAATGTATACTTACAGTATGAAGTATTGTCTTCCTTTTGTCTAAGATATTTGTCCACTTTCTGCTCACATATTCAAGAAAAAATCATTGTATTCCAGGAGTGGAACAGTGCACTTGGTATTCCAAATTCAGACTGAGTTTACTGTGCTTCTATTAATCACAGCGATTATACTGTGTGTGGCCATAAATGGTAAGGTATGAATCCCATGAGTTCCCTTTTAAAGGTCTGTTTAAGATATTAAACAGCCATTAAAACCCTCACAAAGATTGATTTTTAAACTACTTATTCTACGCACAATTTCTACATGCATTATAACTCTAGAAGTGCAGTGATTTCTTTTTAAAAGATCATAAACTTCTGAACTGACCTGCATGTAGAAAAAGCTGAAAAGGGAAATAGAAGAATTTAGAAAGTTAGTTGTGCTCCTTATACTGTCTATCTCTCTTGGTGTGATGTATGGGGATTAAGCACAGCCAAGAGTATTTGCAAGAGTGCAGAGGAGTTGGTAAGCAGGAAAGAAACTTTAGAGGTCTAAGCGTATGCTGTTATCAGCACAGGTGTTGAGATAAGTAATAAGGTCTGTAAGACCTTCAGCAGTGTTGATTTCACTGGTAACTGAGATGCTAGCACTGTTAGCATGTAGAAGTAGAACAATATAGATAGTCACCTTCCATGATTTATGTAGTTGTCGTGTAATCATATACATCTTGTTTTCACTTACAGCAGAGGTTTTTTTTTTTTTCTCAATACTGTTACTTTACATTAGCTATGTTAAAGTTTCCTTTTCATAAACAATGAAGACCAAAAATAATTTGCTGGACGTAAGATTAACCTAGGAGAGACCTCTTTTTCTCAGTACACTAAATTCCAAAACCCACTGGGCCTAATTAACTAATAGTAAAGCATGAACATTTTATATTATTTCCATATGTATGTACAAAATGTGGGCACACCTAGTTGTGCCTGCACAAAAAATGAAAACACTTCATTTGGCTGTTGCAGCGTATATCTTCATTAAATTTGGTTGTATACGAGCACTGCTTGCACATGCTGATTATTCCAGCAATACATTATACAGCAATGCAGAATAATATGAAGCTAGATACTCTGTGCTAGTCTGGTGTCTCCAGCAGAGGGTCTCAAGAAGGCTGTGCAGGGTCTCAGGAGGGCTTTGGGGGGTCTTGGAAGGGTTTTGTGAGGGCTGTGTGTGGTTTTGCGAGGGCTCTGCGGGCTGTGTGTGGTCTTGAGTGCAGTGCGGGGTCTTGTGATGTCTGTAAAAGGTCTCAGGGGCCTGTGTGGGGTCTCGGAGGGGGGCTGTGCAGGGTCCCGGGGGCTGTGCACGTTCCCAGGTGGGCTGTGTGGGGTCTCAGGAGGGTCTTGTGGTGGTGTGTTGCAATTGGGAAAAATAGTGTATGCAATGGAACCTCAGTGGAACGCAGGGTGTTGCGTTAGCACAGATCGCGGCGTGTGGGATTGCACTGCATCTTGGAGGTTGGGCTGCCTCCTGGCGAACCTGCACCCAATTTTATCTTTTGCTACATGTTCTCCAAGGTGGAGACTCTCATAGGTTAGCACCGCACTACACAGAGGAGCCTTGACGAGGCAGTGCAGTCTTTACATATTCTGCAGAAGACGTGTATCTAAAACCTCTGTTTTTAACCTCAGCGGTTAGACAGGTTTTTTTGCATACTGGCTGGTAAGTGTGCTGGGAAACTTTTTGCTGTTGTATTGTATAAAGCCTTTCCATGTGCACCTTGCTTGAAAGCTGGTTATGAGTTGTTGAGTGCGTTCACCATTTGTTTTGCTTGACTGATTTGGTGTAGTGACACACTGGGGGACTCAGCTGCCGTTGTGATGTGCGGGGTCCCTTGTGTGTCCCTGTGCCTTTTAAAGGAGAACTATGGGGTCAGTGTTTTTCCCCATAGTTCTCCTTAGGGTAACGGGAGGACACAAACTAGCGTCCTCCCGTTACCCTAAGCTCAGTATACCGCGAGCTACTGAGACACCGCACCTGGAGCGGATCCCGACGTAGATGACGGGATCCGCCCAGCTGCGTGAGTGACAGCTTGCTCTGCCTACCTAGAGGCAGAGCCAGCTGTACCCGCCCCCTCCCCCGTCCATTCCGCCAGTCAGCGCTGGCAGATCGGAGCGGGGAGAGGGGAATCCAGCCCCTCCCCCTGTCACGGCAGAGAGCCGTGACAGGATCGAGAGGTGAGGGAACCCGGTATGTGTTCCCTCACCTCCCGATCTACTGAGCCGACCTGTGACAGTCTCATTGTCACAGGTCGGCTTAGAACTATAAGTTGAGTGGAAATCACTCATCTCATAGTTCTCCTTTAAGGAGGTTAGGCTGCCTTCTGGCGAACCTGCACCCAATTTTATCTTTTGCTACATGTGCTCCAAGATGGAGACTCTCATAGGTTAGAGTTAGGATCGCACTATATAGATGTGCCCTGGCGAGGCAGTGCGGCTTTCAGACGAAGTGTATTTTAAAGCCTGTTTTTTTCCATGCTGGCTGGTGAGTGTGCTGGGAAACTTTTTGCAGTTTTTCTAAAACAACACAGACTAATGATTTTAGGACAGTGGTGGAACTCCAGGGCCCAGTCCCAGCTGCAAACGCTGCACCCCTGGTAGTTCTGCCACTAACTCCAAGCTGCAGAGAGACTACAAATCCCATCAATCCATGATTATACAGCAATGGAGAATGTCAACTGCACGGTAACAAGTAATTAAAAGCATTTACAAAATGTTATAGTTGAACATTACCTCCTATGTTGGGTGTTGCTGCAGTATGCAGTGATACCTAAAATGTGTGGCGCAACTGCGGTGTACATACAAGTGGATGCCCTACAAGCGTGTTTCCATTTGTATGCACATGGTAGTGGCAGGGTTGCTTTTAACTTTTTTTTTTTATTTTGTATTATTTTTACTATTTTTTACATTTTGTTCACTTAACTTAATTGCTACCACAAGAGGGCTAACTAGCACCTATATGCAGTGGCGTAACCAGAGTTATGGGCGCCCGGGGCAGAACATTTTTTTCGCCCCCCCCCCATATTATATAAACATCCACTAGAACTGTACCCCCCACCCCCACACATATTTATCAGCTAAGGAACTACAAGTCCAAGCATGCCATCATTGTCCCTGTACACCCCCCCCACACACATATACTGCCTATATGGTAGCATTGGCAGGTGACAATGTCAGGTGACATTCTCTTTATGGAAATATCAGAGGTCTATGAGGGACCCCTAATGTCTCTCTTGCTCTCCATTGCTTGATCATCTGTTTATCTGGCATTTTAGTCGGGCTTCTGAAAGCTCAAAAGCAAAAAGAGCACAATGTTGCTTCCAGCTTCAGTGATCAAAGAGCAGGTTGGGGAATGGACATTCCTTGGCCTTTTACCACTCCTCATCCTAACACATTTTGTGGTGTTCTTGGGCTGCCCAGATCACATGTACTGTCTGCTGTGAAAACTGATACCGAAAGCATGGCTCCTCTGGTTGGAATAACCACTTCAAGATCAGGACATACAGGTGAAACTCGAATAATTAGAATATCGTGCAAAAGTAATTGCAGTAAGTTCTGCAAAAGGGGCCCAAACCAAGTACTGAGTACATATGCATGCTTGTACTTTTCAGAGGTCCGATATTGTTCTATGTACAATCCTTGTTTTATTGATTGCATGTAATCATCTACTTTTTTGAGGTTGTGGATTTGGGGTTCTTGGGGTTTTCATGAGCTGTAAGCCATAATCATCACAATTATGACAAATCACGGCTTGAACTATCTTGCTTTGCATGTAATGAGTCGATCTCATATATTAGTTTCACCTTTTAAGTTGCATTAGTGAAATAAATGAACTTTGCACGATATTCTAATTATTCGAGTTTCACCTGTACATGTGTGTCCTATGGTCCTCAAGTGGTTAATGTCCCTTTGGCCAACTTCAGATCAAGAACTACTGGTTTACAACGCAGATACAGCTTAATATTATAGAGCCATTTACCCCAAACTGCATACAGGCTTTTTGCCCATCATGAATACAGTGCAAGGAAATTTAATCATAGGTAAAAAAACCTCAAATACTATGTAACTATGTAACTATGTAACTATGAAACAATGGCTTTTGTGGAGTATGGCTTGGGGACACACAGGTTACAGTGAGATGGGCCAAAAGAAACCAAATACCCCTCCACTGAACTGGTGTCAAACACAGCAGAGCCTTTTTAGAACAGAATGTATTTACATGTTTCATTCCATCACAGATCCCAGAACAAAAGGGGATTATTCCTCATTTTAGTATAGTGGGTGGGCTATATCATTCCATTATGCCCCTCTGTGGCAAACGGAATATATATATATATTTTTTTTTTTTTAAAGCGTGTGCTGTGTACTCTAAAAAACAACCCAGGGTGATGACCTTTTTAGAACAGATGGTAGTTACATGTCTCACTCCATGACCCAGAAATAAGATCAGTCCTTATTTTGTTATAGCTGGTAGAGACATGCAAAGCATTAACAACTACCTATGATGACAGGTAGTTCTTGTGATATAAACCATAGAGTTATTTATTCCAAACTACATTCAGCCATTTCAAGCTTTAGGCCATCCTCAGTGTTGTGCATGGAATCAATTCTAGAGCATAGCGGTGATCAAAAATGCCCAGGTTCAAGTCATAAGCTATTTCGCAAATCAAGCTCAAAATTTAGCACACCTGACCTTTGCTTTGAACTCCTTTAGTTTATGGGGGAGGGGGGAAATCTTTTTATGAAATTCTGGCCATGTGTAGGGCTATTAGGCCCCGTTCACACCAGGGTGTTTTGTCACCCGTTTTTTTTCTGCGCTGAAAAGCATGCAAATCAAAATCCCATGTATTCCTATGGGGGCCATTTACACAAATGCGCTGCATCGTGCATACCAATATGCCCATTGTTAAAAATAGTCCATGAGCTTCTTTTTTGGTGCTGATCAGCTCGTTTTGCTCCATAGACTTCAATTGAAAAGCGCCGATCAGCGAGTTTTTGCGCTTCTTCACGCTTTTTTTAGTGTGTTTTTGCAGCTGAGGAAGCTTTTCATTAGACAACTGAAAACGAGCTGAAAACCAGTCTTAAAATGCTCTTACATATGAACAGAAAACATGCTAAAAAACGCACACAAAAAAACACTGTCACCCTGGTATGAATAGGGCCTTAAGCAAGCTATTGTTAAACAAAAGGCATGGGAAGCATGGCACTATCATCGGGGACATATAACAGTGCCAACATTTTTAAAAAGCTGGTTCATTTATGTTATCTTGGGGTCAATATATCTGCTTGCTTAGATAAGGTCTATGAGCTTAACTATTTACCCCTGTTGGTAGCTACACAACGTAGGTTGGAATCTTGGACCACTAAGAGGTACTCCTGGCTGGGTCGGGTGGCCCTTATAACGATTGATGTATCGCCTTGTTTTCTTTTGTGGTATCAGACATCACCTATCCATGTTCCTTGATCTTTTTTTCGCACTTTGTGAACAATATTACTCCGGCACCGATGGTTTCATAAGCCTGCCCGATTGCAGCATGATACCTTGTTAACTGAAAACAAGGTGGAGGGTTAGGCTCCTCGTATAGAATTATATTATCTGTCTGCGATCCTAAATTATATTATGGATTGGTTCCACCATGAAAAGTTTAAATTGTGGGTGACTATATGACAACATCTAACCCCCTCTGCCCCTTACATCTCTCCCCTGGGTAAGACCCTCCTATCAACCATCTTCTAAGTTATTTCCTCCCCTGGTTAGGTCACTCTTAGAGGCATGGGACTATGGAATTTGGAAATATGATATATCTACATACATAACTATGACGCCCATCCTGTGAAACCAGGTGTTTTCTACGGTTAAAACTTCCCATGGATTTATAAAGTGGTGCAAGCGGAAGCCATCTCCTATACCGCAGGCGGTGGATGTTTCTGGGATTCGACCTTTGATGTATTTGCTTCTGGATAAACCACATGGACCGTGAGGTGGTTTTCGTACTTACAACTTCGTACTTAGACAAAAATAAATATTTTGGTCTGAAGATGACCTTATCTTTGTGAGGAACACAGAATGGATCTTTTCATGAAAGTTCAGCCAGTTCAATATCCCTCCTAGTGGAGGTGATGGTGTCAAAGAACACAATAAGATCCAGTAATAAGATATCCTGAATAGGTTCAATGGGAGACATGAAAGAACCATACTGAGATCCCACAATGACACTGGAGGGTATCTAGCAGCCACATGTGCAACCCCCTGAACAAAGGCCTTTACCAAGGAATGTGGGGCCACAGGCCACTGAACATGGATAGTTATCTGATGCCAGATCTCCCTGCTGGAGGGAGGCAAATAATGAGCCAGCTGAATCCATGCGGAACTTGCAGACCCACAAGAACTGGTTTAGGGACTTTAAGTCCAGGAAGGGCTGCACATTCCCATTTGGCTTGGGAACTATGAACAGATTGGAGTGAAAACTCGGAAGGTGGGGGAGGGGTCCGCTGATAGCCGAGTGAGAACGTGCATGTAGTGAGCTCTTGTCTCCAACCGGTCGGACCAGCATTTTCCCAAGCAAGTAAGCGCATCCACAGAGCAAATGTGCAGGAATTCAAAGAAAATGTCCCCGGCTAACCCCGCTCCAGCTGCCACGGAGGCACAGCTATTACCTCCTACTTTGGGAGAAAAGAGAATCAGGGTGAGCTGGACCATGTCACATCAGTCCCGGCGCCTCCCGCTCTATTGGGAAAGCACATAGGAGCGACACCGTTCTCCTGCCTTGCAGGAGCTCCCTGATGACAGTGATGTAGGCGAGCTGGAAATCTCTGGCTCCCTGACAAAATGTCCTGCTCGTCTTCCACCGAAAGCAGATATTGAATATTTATTCAACAATCCATCTGCATGCTCACCGAAGGGAAATGGAGGCGCTGTGGGACGGCCTCCGGGGCTTGGGAAACGGCATAAATGCGGTGGAAGATGTATTGCCGGCTCTGCTTACTAGTATTTCTGAGACCAAGTCCACGGCTGTGGAACATCATCAACAACTTCAGCTACTTAGGTCTTGAGTGGAGGATTTAGAAGACCAACATAGGCGCAGTAATATACAGATCAGGGGACTCGCTGAAGCCAGGGGAGCAGCAGACAGAGTACATCGGACACCAAGATATCGTAGATTTAATTCTACTTAACCATGCGATGTCCTATGCAGAATGCATTATCATCAAAGGGAGGACATCTTATCCATGGCAAGAAAAAAAAGGTGTGATTTACTTAGATGAGACAACAATATCACTGTTTAGAGATATCTCAAAACGGACTAGAGACAAACTAAGGAGAGTCATGCCCATTAACTTAAGCACTAACAGCGGATGCAATATCCTATGGTTGGGGATTTCCATTTCAACTGCGAGCTCGTAGGACAAACATTTACGCTTCAGACACTGGCGGATTTACAGAATTTCATTAAAGCACTGGAACTTCCACAAGTTGAAATGGGCCATTGGCCGGACTTTCCAGCGCCTCTTTTCTCACCGCTTCCACGATGGGAGGCGTATGAATAACCATCTAGATTATCGTGGCAGCATTTGGAAGTCCAGGACATGAAAGAGGGAAGTTAGTGAAAAAAAAATTTTTTTTTCTTCATGAGAAGTTTAATTGATTGTATATGGAATAACTGTTACTTGAGGCCTCCCTCTATAAATGGGCTGAGGCATGAGGTGTGTGGTACCAGATGGTGTGACATGTAATGACTCGCTGCCCGGCTTCCTGAGGAAGCCGGGTGCCGTGTAATGAAGCGGTGCCCGGCTTTCCGATTGGCTGGGAAGACAGCTTCATGCTCCCTCCTCACCTCATGACGAGGGAGCATGGAGACGACTTCCCAGCCAATTAGGAAGCTGGGCCCTGCGTCAATACACGGCACCCGGCTTCCTGATTGCCCAGAAAGCTGGCTCCATGCTTTCTCGTCACCTAGTAAGAAGCATGGGGACGGCTTCCCTGCTAATCGAGAAGCCGGGTGGCAAGTTTTTACACAGCGCCTGATCAGGAAGCCAGGTGGCGAGTTATTCCATGCCGCCTGGCTTCCTGAATGGGACTTACGGTACTTGGTATCGGCGAGTACCGAAACAAATATCAGTACTCGTACTCGATACCGAAATACTGGTATCGGTGCATCGCTAATGTACAGTATATAGCTTTACAAAAGAAAAAATGTTTTAGTCTCCCATCCACACTGGGGATATCCCGTCAGGCTATTGTATTCTGAAAGTCAGCACCTTCAGCTGTCAAAATACGTGAACAGTAATTGCAGTTGATTGGCTGCAGTCACTGTTTAGCCAACAATTTTTGGTTTGGCTTCTTCAACAGAAGTTCATTTTAGTGCTGGCAGATCCACACAAAGTTCGATTTTGGCAGTCAGTAGGACTTGAGCAACTTATAGCCAGTTTTAGATGAAATCTCTAATTACAATATGAAATAACTATGTTTTAAATCCATTACAGCACATACCTAGAAAATAGCAATTTATTTTCATTTTTAATTTAGAAAAGCTTGTCATCAGGCAGGGCTGAAATGTCATGTTTTACATTGACAAAACAACAAAATCTGTAGGTGGGTGGGTGACTGGGACCAGAGAAGATGGTTACCCGAGTTCTGTACAGCCACTAAACCTACATAAATACATACATTTGACATAAAGTCAACTACAGAATTTTCACCCCTTGATTTTCACCTGATGAAAGAGTCCACCTTGATGTGGTGGCAGGCTTAACATCTTTTGGCCATAAAGGTGAGGTTCCCTTATGCATGGTCAGTTCACTTTGAATAAGTCAAACCTTAACCCTTTCGCTGCCAAGGACGTACGTCGTACGGAGCTACAAAAGTGCTTCCAGCTGGCCAGCTCAGTACGTCGTACGGACCTGGCATTTACAGTTCTACTATAAGCTGATGGTCGCTTTAGCAGACTGTTCAGCAGACTGTCCCCTTAATTAATAGCTGTCCCCTAAAATTAATAGCTGTCATCAGCGGCTCACAAGCCGCTGATGACCGCTAATTTTAAAAATACCGGGCGCCCCCCCCCCAAATGTTCCGGAGGGCTTGGCAGCGAAAGGGTTAAAAGCATTATTCTGTATATCCTATTACAATGTAAGCAATTATTACAATTCTTTGGACTGTAGTTTTTCTCTCATAGTTATACAAAATGTTAACTATTGTGGCATTTCAATGTGTTATGTGCTGGGGTTGACCAGGTAGCTTCGATTGTGCTTTGTGAAACCTCCAGTTTGATAGTGCTCCGCCTGAGTCACTCTGTGAGGCTTACAAGTCCTCCGCTGAACTTCCGTTGATTCACAATTTGACTTAGAAGAGTGGTCCTACAAAACTCCTGAGAGGCATCGGTTAATGGGCATTATGCCAATGTAGATACTCCATTCTTCACATAAGGCTGGGTTCACACCTAGGTGTATTGAATATGCGCGTTTGGCGTCACACGTTTTTACCGCGATTCGCGCTAAAAAAACGCTCGACAAACGCCCGTTTCCGAGGGCCACTTGGCTGTATCCCAATGAAAACGCGAGACCAAAACGCCCCAAAGAAGTACATGTACTTCTTTGGGCGTAGGCCATTTTGTATCGCGTTCAGGCAGGCAGAAATACAGCAAGATGTGAACCAAACAAGCGAAAGCAGCCTGACAAGCTGTTCTCTGTCCATTTCCAGAGAAATCAATTAAGAAGTGTCCAGGATTCCACATCCTTTAACTGCCTCCGGGCCGGCCGTAGTAAAAAAAACGGCCAGCCAGGAGCTCTCTAGATCTGAGCGGGCGTCTTTAGACGTCCGCTCAGACACGCCACCGGGCGCGGGCGAGCGGGAAATGGCCGCAATTTAAAAACGGGCAGCGATGCCTGTTAATATACATGCGATCCGCTGGCTGTAAAGCCAGCGGATCGCTTGTATTTAGCGACGATCGGTGCGGCCCCCCCTCCCTCTGCTGTCCCCCCCGCCATTGTCCCGCTGATCCCGGGGCTCCGCTGTGCCCGGTGCGAGCCCGGGATCAGCATGTCGCCTGTGACACAGGGGATCAGAGAGAGCTCGGTACACGAGCTCCCTCCGGTCACTCTCCAGCTTCAGAAGCTGGAAAGAAGGTGAAGGAGAAGATCTCTGCTTCATCAGCTTCTTTTGGGGGGTCCTAGGTGACATTAGGGGTCTTGGAGACCCCTGATGTCTCCATAAAGAGGACCTGTCACATATTTTGCTATCACATAGGGGGGTTTATTAGCCCCCGTATGTGATAGCAATAAAGTTTAGTGGAGAAAAAAAAAAGGAAAAAATAAATTAAAGTCCCCCTCCAAAAATTTTAAGTTACACATAAAAAAGAATTGACATGTTTGGTGTCTATTTAACCGACGTGACCCGATCTTTTATATTTGACCAAAAAAACGAGTAATAATAAATGTTTTATAACATAACGTAGGGAAATAGCTTTTTTTTTTAAAATGTCGGTCCTTTTTTCATTAGATAGTAAAAAATAAAACCCCCCAGTGGTGATTAAATACCACCAAAATAAAGCTCTATCTGTCCCCAAAAAATGGTATAAAATTAATTTCAGTACAGCGTTGCATGACGGAATAAATGTCAGTCAAAGTACTGCAGTGCTGAATACTGAAAAATGGCCTGGCCAAGAAGGTGGTTTAATAACCCAGTCATAAAGTGGTTAATGCAGAGACCCTAAGTACATACATTTAAAAGCCAAAATAAAATGCATTTTAGCATGTAAGTGAGAAATGGGTCTGCTGGTGAAATGGTTAAATGCTTCAAGAAAGTCACTGAAAGTTTTGTAAATGCTTTCCGTACACATTGCTTTTATACAAGATCAAGCCCCCATGTAAAAAGCCAATTCCTGTATTGCAGTGGTTTTGGCATTCTCATCTGTGGCTTCATTTGGCTTCCTCCTCATGTTTACAGATCTTCAAGGTGACGCTAAACTCATGAGTTAAATCTTAAAAATTAATTAAAGTACCTTTAACTATTAACAAAAATTTAGATAATTTGTGCATTACTCGGCTGTAAATCATCTCTGAATTTATGCTGATACTGTCCTCCATTCTGGAGGGTGGCTACTTTTGCTCTCCATAGTCCCTGTGTGTGTTGTAAAGTAGCCACCGCTCCAAGTTTGCTCCTGTGATGGACTACAATCTCAAGTTTAGTTTACTCATTTGTATTGAGATTTTAGTCTATCACAGGAGTGAGCTTGGGAGTGGTGGCTACTTTACAACACACACAGGGACCACCACCATCCAGAAGGAAGGACAGTGTCAGCACCAATTCAGAGATGAATTGAGGATCTACAGCTAAATGATGCACAAAAAAAGCTACATTTTTGTCAATAGTTAAAGTGACATTAAAGGATAATTTTTTTTTCCCCTCCCCCCCCATGTTAATGTTAGCACTTACCTTAAATGATGTCTCTTAATCCGATCTTCCTCTTCTTTCCCCATGTTTTCCTCTGTCCCTCAAGCGGTGCGTCGGCTCTCCGATCCAGCGCTGACTCCTCTCTGCTTACAGGCACTTCCAAACCAGCGGTGTCTGCAGGCAGGTGCACGCGTCCATAGACTTACCTTGCGTCTCTGCTCGTCTCCTGCCCTAGAATCTGAACTGCGCATGCTCCCGCCCCAAGATCCTTTGCGGCTGCACGAACAGTTCCGGACTCTTGCAGCGGGAGCGCGCAGCGATAATGAGGTCAGTCTAAACCGCTGTTTAGGCGTTTAAAACCAAAAAAAAACTTTTTGCCTATATCTACTGCTTATTAGCAGTAGATATAGGCAAAAAAACGGGAGGCTTTAGAACCCCTTTAAGGTACTTGAATGCGGGGGGCGTGGCCGCGATGTGAGCCTGAGTGCACGTGTTCAGTGAAGCTCCGTTGCCTCCGCTCGTGACATCCTGTTCTTCTCCACTTTAATAAACAGAATTTTTCAAAAAAAAAAAAAGGTACTTGAATGCATTTCTAAGATTTAGCTCCTGAGTTTAGTGTCACTTTAAAACAGAGAAAGCAGTGCTGGGAATAAAGATTGATCGGCTCAACAAAGCGGCCAGCACAGGCAAGGCACACCTGTTTTTTTTCTCAGCCAGAGTGGCAGACCATTCCAGCCGCAGCACACAAAGTAGTTAATTGACTGACTTACGAAATCTACTTCTTCCTCCTCCCAGGCACAGAGCAGTCAGAAATCAACCAGCATTGCTGATGCACGCTCATACTATTCCACTTATCCTACCATAGTCCTGCAAATTGGCCTCAAGTAGTCAACAAAATTATTCAGTCACACTATGGCTTGCTGCAGGCAGGAAAAGCCACAAACATTATCACTACTATGCTAAGGGCATGTAAGCTCTCCTGTCAGGATATTATCATCGCACACCAAAGGCCTTCTTTTATATGGTGTTAGTCTTTCAACCTTGACTCTAACTTTCTACCGTTCGGTATGGATCAGCAATTGGCACAATACCTTACCTTGGTGTCTCTTTCCTTGGTATGTACATTAGCCCAAGGGCTTACTCACATCGCTCCCTACATGTTAATAGTTTGCAGGCCACATGGGATCTTAATTTTGTTATTTCTGTTCTACAGAGGCCCCCTTTTGAAATGCTAAAGGAGATTTCAATGTCTCAGAAGCTGGCTTTTCTTCTTGCCACCACTTTAGAGGGGCATCAGGTTGGCAGTCTTGTCTTTCAAGGAGCCTTTTCATAGCCTTCATAATGATAAGGTAGTCCTGAGACCAAGACCTTCCTTTCTGCCTAAGAGTTTGTTTATTATTTTCAATTCGGTTTTGCTGCTGGAGAAGCCGCAAACAGAGGAAGATCATAGCTATGTGCAAGTCTTCCTTTTCTTCTCTGGGAGAGAACAGACAGTGGCAAGTGAGGAGGAGAGTGGAGAGCACAGCAAAAGAGGGTAGTTCATTGTCTGTCAGTGCTTCAGAGATAGCCATGCTCCAGGCAGGGAGTAGGTGACGCACAACTGTTTAGGTCATCATATTACATGGTTTTAGTAGATCTAAAGTTGACTGTACAGTCGGATTGTAACATGTATAGGGAGCCCAAGGGATTACGGTCCCAATTTTTAGGAAGATGCTTTCCACTCTGAATTGAGGACTGTTGCAACTGTTACTTCTGCCCATCAAAGCAGGCCTAGTACTACCTGATGAAAACACATGAAATTAGTCAAAAGTAGAAGGTATACTGCTGTCTGTAAGAAAATCGAATTGTATAAGAAAGAAAAACACTAGTTCCATAGCCAAAAATACACTGCCAAAGTACACTATCACTGAGGCTGTCCCTGAAAACCGTGCTTGTTCCGTAACACCATGTACAGCTTTAAGGCATCCCCAAACCTGTCATTTAATATGTGTATTTTCCATAGCACCCTCAAAGCCATATGAAAAAGCTCTCCTCCTGTTGCATTTTTTTGCAATGACAAAGGTCTTGACAGTAGTGCCAAGCTTCTCACACTTGCCCAGCAGCCTCCCAAAAGGCCACAATCGTCAGAATTTGCCTCCCATTGCCTACAATGCAATTCACTTTGGGCAATTTTTGTAACAGTTTGCAGAACTCACACATAAAATTCTGGTTGATTGCCTCATCAATAGTAATATGCAAATACTGCAAGCCCCATATCAATTCAACATACAATCATTTGAAAGCAAAGCTTATTTTACATTTATTTAAAGCCTTTCTTCATTTAAAAAAAACAATCCTCCCATTGCAGTGTGGCTACCCCCATGCTTATATGCTCGTTTCTTGTCTAGAGGATATTTGTAAGGGATAGTTCGCACTATAGAATTGGACTAAAGGCACGGATACCATGCAATTGCACAGTGCATTGCCCCACACGCTAGGTCCACTGGTGCATTGCCATTCATTCTTAATGGCACCGCAACACACATCCCAGTGGGAGTGTGTAAACAATATTTTTTTTCACTGCATTGCATTACGCACGCACACCCACCATTGGGTGCATTGGGGTGCAATTCAGAATGAAAAGCAACACATTGTACCAGCACACCTAGCATGTGGTGCATTGTGCTGTGTGATAGTGTGCACTGAACTAACAGACACCATGACTATGTAAAATACATTCAAGTACCTTAACTATTACCAAAACTGTAGACGTGTATCACTCGGCTGTAGATCCTCAAATTATCTCTGAATTCATGCGGACATTGTCCTTCTTTCTGGTGGGGGGCTACTTTTGTTCCCCATGGTCCCTGTGCATTGTAAAGTAAAGTAGTCACCGCTCCAAGCTCACTCCTGTGATGGACTATAAATTAAAATACACATTAGTAAACGGTAGTGGGCTTGGAGAGGTGGCTATTTTACAACACATGGGGAACAAAAGTAGCCACCCTCCAGAGGGAAGGAAAGTGTCAGCACCAATTCAGAGATTATTTGAGGATCTACAGCTACAGCCGAGTGATACACAGATAAACGTAGAAAAAGTCCCTCTGCACTCCTTACAGCGTTCCCGGCCCAAATTGTAATGCTGGTGCTCGCAGTGATAATCACGGATGACGTCACAAACGAAAGAACCAACGTTTCAGGGCCGCACAGGGTTGTCACATTATCACCCTGAGGAAGGGACCCTGTGCGGCCCCGAAACGTTGGTTCTTTCGTTTGTGACGTCATGTCCGATTAAATGGACGTCTACCATTTGAAAATGACTTCTTGAGTGCTAGTGATTTCTGATACAGATAAGGTGCAGTATTGTTAACAATTAATATACTTGAATGCACTTTTAGGGTTTAGTGTCACTTTAACCTAACCGGCCTTTTACTTACCTGATCCACGCAGCCTCTTTCCCCCTCCGACGAGTGGAGACCTGCCGACATCATCATCACATCTAATGCAGGGCCCATAGCCCTGCATTATACATGATAATGGGACAAGGTACAGTCCAGGTGCTGCAGTATAGGTGAGTACCGACTGCTGAGGGGAGATCAGGTAAGTAGACATCATCTGCACCATACCTGTAGACGAAAAAGAGCATTTAACCCTTGCAGCGCATGTGTAGCCCTACTGTAAGTGTATTTTTTTTTTTTACTGGGGGATAGGCTTTACATACATGCATATAGATATATATTTCTATACAAGTTTATAAAAATGTGTACACGTTCGTCTTTCAGTCACGCATTACTTCGTGTTTCTGTACCATGTGTCAGTTCCATTAATACAGTCAACGGATTTCTCCCAATGGTGAAACTAAGCAGAGACACTCTCCCTACAACAGCACAAAGCCTCAGAACCGGGTTCACATCTGCAACTTTGTGGTGCTGTGCAAACACGGCGGCTGATAGGTTCCTCGGGAACACTACATTTCCCACACCCCAAGCCGCCATAACTCCATGAGACATCAGAGGCGGATCCGCTTCCATGTCCAATGAAAGCTCGCCTTATTTCCAGCCAAGCGGCCAATGGAAGAGTGAGGTGCTGGCGGCAGGAAGTGAGCTCATGGACCCATGTGAGCAAGCTTGGATTGCAACACATGCACCAGCAGCCGCGGCGAAGAAAGAAGCCGGTTTCTACGTCACATCTGGGAGCTGGGGTTGCCTCCATCGAAAGCGGACGTTGAGCTCCAAGCTGAGAGCCGAGGATAAGGGGGACAGGTGAGCGTCAGGAGGCCGCCTGTTGCGGTAAGGCTTTGCTAGAACGAGGCTTTGCCGGCACCGTTGTCGCTAACCGTGTGCTTTTCTGTCGTACAGCTCTCGGCTTTAGACAGGAGGAGGAGAGAAGATGGCGGACGATCCGAGTGCGGCAGACAGGAACGTGGAGATTTGGAAAATCAAGAAGCTGATTAAGAGCTTGGAGGCGGCCAGAGGGTGAGTGTGAGGAGCGCTGACTCAAAGGACAAGCGGAGACGTGGAGGAGATTGTAGGAAGAGCAGACGGAGAGAAGGCCGCAGTAGGGCGAGCACGCTGCTGCCTATCCACCTCCACTGCGCTGGTCAATGCCTCACCCACACTGCTCATCTGCCGTGTACCTGGGGGGTGGGGGTGGGTTAGCAGTTAGCATACGCTTTCCTCTATGGGCCACTAGACCTATAACCTCTGGTGTCTGGGCAGGCTGCTGGATGGCAGGATATCCACGAATTGTTTTTAAAGTCTCACGCGATCGTTGGGTCTGGTTTAGCAAAGGCTTGTTTATGTGATCATCAAGCCCGTGGTAAAAATGTAGGCTTAGGCCAACATTTAGGGAGTCTGGTTTTCTTATCTAGGATCACCAAGGAGGACCTTGTGGTAGCATATGTATGGTCCCAGGTTGGAAGATAAATGTGGGTATATGGTTACTGTGATCAACAAATCCAATTTTTTTTTCTTTTTTTAATTATTATCTTTATCAAGGCTGGACAAATCCCAGGTTGCCATTAACAAATAATGGCACTGCAAGCATGACGTGTGCTAAATCGCATGATTTTGCATACATTCATGCATGTGGCTACTGTGGATGAGGCTTCATTTGTAGAAGTTGGCATTGTTTTCCTTCATGTGGCTTGATAAATGACATGGCTGCTCATATGTTTGAAATATGACTGAGATCAGACTCCATGCATATATGTTCACCCAGCGAGGATGAGAATTTTCACACAAATGATGTAAAGAATCATGTGAAAAACTTTTCCCTGTTTACTTATTTCTTCTACACATAATTGAAGTGAAACTTCACACAAATGTATTTTGTGAACATTCTCAAATCCTTTGGATCAGCCCCATTATGTAAACGTACTATTCTGTGCATATAGAGTAACTACTTGTTTTCTGCTAAGTATTGTATAGATAGGACAGCATGGAGAAATCGCAATAGTTTTCCATAACCCCTAGTTGGATGTTTATTTCACTTTAATGATCTCTGTGGGCAGTTATTTTCTAGCTCCAAAATCCACCAAAATGGTATGATCTGGTGAATCGCCCCTAATGATAGTCAGGCTCCTTTTTAAGGCAGAGATTGTTGTGCAGTTGCACCAATATGGTACGACAGTCTCCTTGAATGTAGAAAAGCCATACTTTTGAAGGCTGAGCTGAATGATCCAACATTGTTGTCCTTATTGAGATCATTTGCTCTGGAAGGTCAAACAAGTTGAGTGCTCTAAGAAGGAACTTATTTGTGGAATCTGTGCCCAAGAAAAGGCAGGCTAAGGGTAAAGAACTAGTCGCCAATATTCTTGCCTGTGATCTTTATCTGATATGTCCCAATTACTGACTTGTTCTTCACTTTCTATGTGGAGGTGGCCATCTTTGTAGAGGCAGAGCTTTACTTAAAATTGTTAGAACCTCCTGCAAGAACATTTGGCAGCAAAGAAGTGAAGTTCTCAAATGTCTTGCCAAATCTCCCCAAACTAGAAGTCGAAAGCAGCAGCGCCTTAGATCTCACACAGAACATATATAGCTTTGAGACTTGGTGACACTAAACTCAGGAGTTAAAACTTAACAGTGCATTCGAGTACCTTAGCTATAAACATGTAGCTTATTTGTATATCACTCAACTGTAGATCCTCCAATCATCTCTGAATTGGTGCTGACACTGTCCTTCCTTCTGGAGGGTGGCTACTTTTGTTCCCCATGGTCCCTGTCTTGTAAAGAAGCCACCGCTCCAAGCTCACTCTGGTGATGCGCTACAATCTCATGTTTAGTTTAATTGTATTGAGATTGTAGTCCATCACAGGAGTGAGCTTGGAGCGGTGGCTACTTTGCAACACACACACACAGTGACCAAGGGGAACAAAAGTAGCTACCCTCCAGAAGGAAGGACAATGTCTGCATGAATTCAGATATGATTTCAGGATCTGCAGCTGAGTGTAACACAGAGAAGGCTCTGGTATTGTTAATAGTTTAGGTACTTCAATGCAATTTTGAAATGTAACTCTTGAGTTTATTATCACTTGAAAGAAGAGCTCCAGGTTGTAGAAAAATTAGCCATTGCAGTGGGGCAACCCCCACACCCTGAGACCGCCGCAGCTGGGACGGATCCCCGTCATTACAGAGCCAGCTGTCAATCTAGAGGCAGAGCCAGCTGTACCCTCCCCCGTCCGATCCGCCAGTCGGTGCTGGAGCATCGGATGGGGGGGGGGGATCTCTGCAGGGAGCCATGAGTGACAGTCAAGGCTCTCTGCAGGGACATGATCGAGAAGTGAGCGAGCGAATGTATGTGTTCGCTCACTTTCCGATCTATTGAGCCGACGTGTGACCGTTTCATTGTCACAGGTCGGCTCGAGCTATGACATACCTATGAGAACTCAATATTCAGTAATACTCTGGGCATTTAGGAATACATCCAGATTTTTTTTTTTTGCCAGCTAGAACTAGCTCCTTCCCATGCGTGCCTTGTCTTCCCATGATTACAGATGTAATGGTGAGTTACTTTTACACTGACCCATTAACACCGCTTGGCAGATGTATTAACATTTGAAAAACCTGATCTGTAGGTTGAGGATTGAATTTTGGAAGATGTTGTGCCCACTGTATGAAGTGGCTGCTATTGAAATGTATATAGCATATGGCTGGTCTTGTACTGGATAATCGTTATTCTCCCTTTCCCCATGCTATATACAGATTAGGCAGTGGACAACCATCTTACCGGTTTCTCATCTGCTGCCTTCTTATCCTAACAGCTGTTCTGTGGAATATGATAACAACTTGATCAATTGCTGTTCATAGTTTATGCAGCTGGGGGTTTTGGTTTTAAATCATGGACTGATTTCCTGCAACAAGAATCTTAAGGGCCTGTTCACACGACGTCCGTTTTCTGTGCTGACCTGATCCGTACGCTCCTGCACTAAAAATGCATCCCAATGTATCCTTATGTGTCTTATGGGCTACAGTTCTCACGTGCACAGTCCGTTCAGGTTACGACAGAAAAAAATACTGCATGTCGCATGTTGTCCGGTCAGGAAACGGTTCAGAAACGTCAAACGCACTGCAGCTAACATACTGACAGCCCCAGTCCAGCAGTTTTTTTTAACTGGAACGCATCAAAAACGCGCAAAAACACATAGCACCGCTTCTGCAGATCCGCACCTGATCAGGACCTGAAAATCAGGTGAACTGGCCCTTAAGCAATTTAGCAGGTTTTTGGAAAGGCCAACCTCAAATAAGCAAATATTGTCTATATTCAACAGGCATGTATGTTCTTTCTTCAACCTTGATGAGCTTTGTTTTTTCCAGGTCTGCGCTGTAATGTAGAGTAAAACTTTGCATTTGTGCAGGAGCCTCCTGGAATAAAGACCAGTCACGTCTGCTCTCTCTCCCTCTGAAGGGTGACTGGTCTTGTATCTCTCAACCCCCCCTCCGCTAGTCTTCTGCAGGCAGACTGTAGTGCAGGGGTCTCAAACCTCCAGCTGGTCATGTCTGTGGCTGTGAGAATCTTGCAATGCCTCATGGGATTTGTAGTTCCACCACAGCTGGAGGGCCGGAGGTTTGAGACCCCTGCTGTAGTGGATGGACCTCCCAGGCCCCTCCCTCAGCTCTGCTCCTCTGTACTAGCTATGTGTAGCACAATGATGTCACTGCTATTTTACCAAGGTAATAACCGGGAAGGCATTTGGTGGGTTTGGATACTTGTGGCTATTAACCCCTTCGTGACTGACGTGCACCCAAACACCCCATGAGTACAGTGGTTTAGTGATGTGTGGCTGCCAGCCATAGGTGTTTTCAGCTGGTAAAACATTTTAAAATAAAATAGATAATTGACCATTTTCCTTTTTTTTAATCCAATAATTTTCTTTGGACATCCATGTATTTCATGCAGTTTGGCTAGCGTTGTCTGTGGGTATCTCCATAGGAGTTTGTTTGTGTTGTAAAGTAGCCACCTCCCCAAGCTTGTTCCCGTGCTGCACAATAATCATGTTTAGTTTACTAATTTCTATTTAGCTAGTCTTATCACGGGAGCGAGTTTGGAGTGTAAGGCCTTGTTCACACCAAGCGCGTTCCTGGAGCAGAGCACTTACAGACCGCATCAAAACTGCGTCCAATGTATTCCAATGGTATTTTGGGGTATTTTGGGTGCAGCGTTCAGTTCCGGAGCATGTAGAAAACTGCAGCAAGCCCTATTTTACCTGCTCTGGAATGCATGCAAACGCACTGAAACCCATTTTTAACCAAAAACGGCCTGGAACGCATAACACGGCAAACGCAGTATAACTGCACTGCGTGTGCAGAAACTCATGCAGATCGGGTCTGCATTTGGTGTGAAAAAGCCCTTAAGGTACTTGAATGCATTTTTAAGATTTGGCCATTAACCAAAATGTATCTTGTGTATCGCTCAGCTGTAGATTCTCAAATTTGAGGATCTACAGCTGAGTGATACAAAAATAAGCTACATTTTTTACCCTCGTGGGCTTGGGCCAAGGTTGTTGCCCCTCATTGATAGTGCCTGGGGTTAGAATTGCACTTTACAAATGAAAGGTGTTTGTTTTTTAATAGTGTATATCAATGTCCCATCTTCCTCCTACAGGTGGCAGTATAAACCACATGTCTGATAATGCTGCTGTGTCTTTCAATGTTGAAATTTTTCAAGAGAATTGCACTTTACAAATGAAAGGTGTTTGTTTTTTAATAGTGTATATCACAGGATAAATTTTGTACTTTGCTGTCTGGCAAGCGTCTACATTCAAATGAGACAGTAGAGTACAAGTTAAATGAGCCAGTAGAAAGTCAGATGTGAGCGGTTACCAGTTAAATGCAGACAGTGGATGACGAGCCTTCTACCCACGTGCTGTTAAATCTTTTTATTATTAGAACACATAGCTGTGAGGGAATCTGCACATCTGTTCAGTAATATGCTGCAAATTATAAAAAATTAAAATTCTAGCTTATGCTGGTTTTATCATATTCCCTGTACCGTGACTATAGTAAGAGTGGTAACTAAAACAAGAACAAATGGACATGCCCACTACCAAGGGATACAAACTTGTTGGAGGAAGGTTCACAGAAAGAGGATACAGTGTGCAAGCTCTATAAAAAAAACAGGGAGAGGAACCCTGTGGTAACTAAATAAGAACCCGAGCTTGACAAAGAGGCTTCGCCTCGAAACGCGTAGCTACCAACCCCCGTACACACCGCTTCCAACTGCCTCACCAGCATCTCACTGTTTCAGCCATTGCACGTTCTCAACTACATCACGGCTCTGTCTCCCGAGCCATCTGACACACAGACGACTGCTGACAGTGTTTGGATACATAGTGTCCTCGGCCGCAACGACTCAGCCTGGCCAGCTGAGTCTTGGCGGCGCACAGCTGTCCCTCCACCGCAGCTAACGTTCATACAGGCTTTCAGTTTCCTACGCCACCAGACTCTGCCTGGCTGTACTTCCCCAGGGGCTCTACTGGATCTCCTCCGGGGCTTCTGATGACATCTCAAATGTGAGTTTTATATCTGCTTACAATAGTAGCAGCGCTCTCAATACACATTTTCTTTTTTTATATTAAGAGTGGTGCCTAGTCCCTTGTTCTATTGCAGGGATGTGCGATTCCGATCGCCCAATGCCCGGGACATGCAGTTCCAGGCGCTGGGCACGTGGTTATTTTTCTTTTCTGTGTGTATAATATATATCTCTTTCATGGATTTAAAATGTGAATTGTAAAACTCTAAGCCAATATAATAAAATAACCAACCTTTTTATTTAAAATAACACACCAAAAACATTTATTTTTAAAACTTTTAAGTTGTGTTTTTTTTGTTTTTGTTTTGTTTCTGGGAGCAATAGTCAGCCTGCTGTTGGATATTTCAAATTGCAATAGCAGGCTGGCTATTGCACCCGCCCACTGCCTGCTGTCAATCAGCAGAGGGGCCTGAAGGAGAGAGTTCTCTGCTGATTGAAGTTGGCAGGTACACTAGCTAGCCTGCTATTGCATTTTAAAATATCTAATAGCAGGCTGGGTATGGCTCCCAGCCTCCTAGATGCTGAAGAGGAATGGGGTGGCAGTGGAGCCACGGGGGTAGGGGGAGGGAGGGGTGCAGAGGCAGGAACTTGGCATGGCTGAGGAGAACCAAGGGGGCAGTGGGTGAATGCAGGCACAGCAGTCTCTCCTCCCCGCTTGTGCGACTGCACTGCTCTATGTCCCCGCTAACTCTGGCGATGCAGGCGGGGAGAGCAGCGGGAATTGAAAGTGATAAAGACCGCTGCAGCCAGCACCAGCAGGGAAAACGGAGGAGCAGACCGGCGGCAACTAATTGTAAAGCAACTAATAGTTGCCAATGATTGCCATTATCCAATATTTTCTATTTAATTGATTAGTTGTTGCCGCCCTACTGTCGGTTCCCTTTCAGCCAACATTCCTCGATCAGCTGATTGAAGGAGCCGGCTGGAAAATATTTGTACGATCAGAGCCGGTGTTCTATCGAAAGTTCCAACTGGTTGACCTCTCCAACTGGTGATGTCACATTCAGTGACTGTCAGGAGATCTACAGCAGATGGTGCTAGTGCGCATGGCCAGGAAATCCTTGTCGAACTGTCTATTGCCATAGGGCCTGCGCGCGGCTGTCCTTCTATAACCTGCTACAGTTATATTTGTCCTAGGTTATAGAAGCCGATAGCCGAGCAGTGGCTATTGCCTCATCAGATTCTATAACCTAGTCAAAGGTTATATTATGTTTCAGCGCCTGCGCGGCCACAAGATTCTTTACACAACCACAGTTGCCACTGTGTCTGCGCTGCTATTGGCTTCTATAACCTAGGATAAATGAGTTTATTAGTTTTTTTTTTTTTACTAGGTTCTAGAATCCGATGAGCCACTAGCCGCACAGGAGCAGTGGCAACAGTTAGACAATGATTTTCTGCCCATGTGCACTAGCTCCATCTGCTGTACATCTCCTACTGGCAGTCACCGGATGTGACGTGCCAAGTCGGAGCTTTTGATGGAACACTGGCAACTGAGCTGCCTGCTGTTATCGGGTATTCTGACAGGTGCCGGCGGATATCCTGTTTTAGACTGTGAGGTGCCTTGTCATCCTGTACTGGACAGGAAGTCCAAGGAAGCTGAACGTAGAAAGTAAGTCAGCTGTTCAGAATCAGGGTGGCTGTAAGTGCTTGGGGAAAAAACCTTTAAAGAAATACTTTGTTGGGCAATGTGTATTTATTTGATCTGGATTCATTTTTGCAAAAGTTGAGTTTTACTACTATAATTTTTATACCCATAGGAATGGCACCAGCATGATCTCTTTGATCATTCCTCCAAAAGACCAAATTTCACGGGTGGCGAAGATGTTGGCGGATGAGTTTGGTACAGCATCAAACATCAAGTCTCGTGTGAACCGACTTTCTGTACTGGGAGCAATTACATCTGTGCAACAAAGGCTTAAACTCTATAACAAAGGTGGGGGTGTTTTTAATTTGATTTAGCATTTTGGGAATAACGCTCATCCACAAATATATAAAGAAAATGCTAAACTATAAATATTTCCTTAATTACCTTCTTAAACCAGTGGGAGTTCTGCATACTGGCCATACTTTTCTGAATCTGAAATGTAACTTGTAATGAAGTCCTGAAATGTTAACGTATTTGTGACTTCCATTAAATGGGTAGAAAAACTTCTTAGACTTTGCGGCCAAAACATGCTTCTGAAGATGCAACCATGTTAACTATATAAAAATGAAAAAGTACACAACGATGACCAGGTTGGCTGCCTTGCTGACTTGACAACAGATGCCTAATGAGGAAAACCCCAGGATGACTTAATCGCTCTAGTGCAATGGGCTGTAACTTGAAAGGGCTGAGACTGATCCTTAATGGCATAGGCCTGAACAGTTAACTCTCTGTAATGGCCGCTTAACCTTTTCTCTGGCCCTTGGTAGCAATGAAAAGAGATTGTACGAGGATTTAGTGGTGAAGGGAGGATGAGCTCATTAAGGTGAAAACCAACTTCAGTAATAAGGAAGTAGGGATGCACCGATGCCGATACTAGTACGATATCGGTGCCGATTCCGAGTATTTGGGCAAGTACTCCGTACTCGCCCAAATGCTCCGATGCCTAGCACGAGTACTTCCGGTATCAGGAAGCCGGGCAGCGCGTCGTTACACGCTGCCCGGTTTCGCGATTGACCGGGAGGCGGCTCCATGCTCTCTCGTCACATGTGATGAGAGAGCATGGAGCCGACTTCCCGGCCAATCAGGAAGCCGGGCAGCGTGTAATGACGCGCTTCCTGATTGGTCGGGAAGCTGGCCAATCAGGCAGCTGGCCTCGTGAGGTAAGGTTGCCTTACCTTAGTATGTGCAGCCTGTCACCCCTGGGGCCTCTCCTGCGAGAATGCGGCCTTCGTCCGGAGCCGTCCGATCAGGAAGCCGGGCACCGTCTAATGACGCGACGCCCTGATTTCTGATTGGCCGGGAAGCTGGCTTCATGCTCCCTCGTCATCTCATGACAGAGCATGGAGCTGGCCAATCGGAAAGCAGGGCATCACGTCATTACACGGCGCCCAGCTTCCTGATTGGCAGGCCAGACGGCTCCGGCTGGGTACCGGGCGAAGGCCACGTTCTCACTAGAGAGGCCCGGGGGTGACAGGCTGCACATACTAAGGTAAGAGGGGACTTTCTTGTTAATCGGGAAGCCGGGTGGCTTCCTGAATGGGACTTCCGTTACTCCGTAATTGGTATCGGCGAGTACCGAAAAAAAATTATCGGTATCAAAATACCGGTATCGGTGCATCCCTATAAGGAAGGTCTCAGTTGAAGAACCGCATTCTCCATTTGTAAAACCAGGAAGGGAAGCTTACAAGACAAAGCTGCCAATTCAAAAACCCTTCAGGCCAAAATATGGCTACCAAAAAGGCCACTTTCCATGGAAAAAGTCAACAAGGGCAATTCTCATATACTCTCAAAGGGAGGTTTCTGCCAGACCAAAAGTACTAGGTTTAAAATGCATGTGGGCATCGAAGATCTGACTGGGGAAGAAATGTGTAACCCCTTGGATGAAGGCACAAACCAGACACTAAAAGACCGCCAAAGCTGAGACTTGGTCCTTGATAGTACTAAGCCAGCTGTTGTCACACCCCATTGTAGGAAGGCCAAAAGTCCAGGCATGCTAAGATAAAAAGGGACTTGCACCATGAAATGTTGACTTCAGGTACCATGGTTTATCTTCTCAGGTGTAGGCTTTTAACATGCCTTAAACAAAGTAGGACTGGTAGAATCTGACTGCCCCCTGTCCTTTAATGGCGTGGCCTTTGAAAGCCAGCTGGAAAAGCAGGGTGGAAGACTAAATCCTGAGAGAAAATGTTTGGCCTAAGAGGCAGTCTCCAGGAGATGTCCATGAATAGACGCACAATCCCTGCGTACCAATGATGGCAAGGCTGCTCCGGAGCCACCAGAATACCTAGGATTCCTTTGATATTTTTTTTACATTTTTTTCACAACGTGGAAGCCATGGAAGAAGCTTCAGGGCAGGAAACATAGATGAGCTATTACCTGTCCACAGCGCCACCCGACTGTCCCATCACTGCCCAGGGTTTATTTGTCCTGGCCATGAATCTCTGCACTTACCACTTTAGACTGAACACCAGTGTTCCCCACTTCAGGCACATCGGACAAAAGATCTCTGGGTGGAGAGCCCATTCACCTTGATCCGAGCCTTGGCGACAGGTTTTCTGTCTGCCAGTTTTCTACTGCTGTAACAAATTTGAACATGTGTTTTTTTATTTCCTTGGTTTTTATTGGGCAAAAAAAAACTGCTTCCATGTAATCTTTATAACTGCTCGAATTACCTCCCTAGTTTTTAAAATGTTTTGGTTCAGTGATGTCGTGCATTCGAATCGTTGTCAGTCATAATATAATACATAATTTACATATAAAATATACATATTAAGATGGTGCATTTGATCATTTATGTGCGTTTTATTTTTCAGTTCCACCAAATGGCTTAGTTGTGTATTGTGGAACAATTGTAACAGAAGAAGGAAAAGAGAAGAAAGTAAACATTGACTTTGAACCTTTTAAACCAATCAACACATCTTTGTACTTGTGCGACAACAAATTTCATACAGAGGTATGGTGCTAGGGCTTAATTCTTATTGTGTTGGTGTGTTTTTTCTGCTTTAGGACATTACCCTGAAACTAATTGTGGAAAGTAATGTTGATGTAGAGATTAAATGTTTAAAGTTATAATGGGAACTCGTGGTTATAGACGTGTTGAAACATTTTGTATTCTACACACCTGGAAGATCTAGGGTGAGTTTTACATGTGTCTTGTTTAAAATGTAAGCTCTGATAGCATTAGCCTACATGTCAAATGGATGGTAGAGGGTGAATCGGGACGATAGTTATGGTGCTTTATTGTCACTTGTAAAATCCTGCGTCTCTTGCCCTTTCAGTTTTGCATAGTTTGGGGAAGAATAAGACCCCCTTAGGTTTATACGGCTGTGTCTTTTTTAAAGATTTCTTCTCTCAATCATTGTGTTGGAAGTTAAAGGGAAGACTTCTGAAAACGTATTATAGATAGGAGAACTTCTGCGCTGATATATACTTATTACTATGGATGTACCGAAATTAAATTTTTAGACCAAAAATAGAAATTGTCAGGCTGAAACTTGAAAATGACAGTTTAGAAATATATATAGATAGATAGATAGAGCATTTGGAATTAAATGTCTGGAGTCTTGTGCTTCCGTAGTCATGGCTTCTTGCAAGCACCAAAGCTTGTTTCTCACATGGAGCTGATGTCTGGGATGCTGCTGATACGTCAAATACTGATACTTTATCGTCCATCGAGGGACATAGGCTCTTTGGACTTGCACTTGATGCTGTCATTGGCAACGCCTCCATCAGATGGGACATGCTCCTGCCTCAATGTGGGAGGTCTTTGGAAGGGTTGGGGGAACCCTACTCTTCATCTCTTACTGCAAATGTTGCATGCAGGCATTCAGAACCTTCTCACTAAAACGGCAAGGCTCACAGGTCTATCAGCGCATCGGACATGAAAGGTATACACGTTACTTGGCAGGTCTTGGGGCTTCCACCCCAACAATGTCTCCGTGGGACAAATCCTGCAGGCAGTCACCAGTTTCCAGGTGTATATTATTTTTTTATGTATTTGGCAGGGGGGCTGTTAGGCCATTTTTGTGGTGTTGCCTACTCCATAGTTGCACTGCTTTTGGCAATGTACAGCTCAAAGATTAAACTTCCTGTGCCCCTCCATAGCTGAGAAAGAAAATGAGATTTTTGTACACATTGTAAAATCCTTTTCTTGAGTCCACTGGGGGATACAGGTCCCACCTGTCTGTTTTTATGATCAGCCTCTCAAAACTGTTTTGCTACAAAACGTGTGTCCTTTCCCCCCCCCTTTTTTCCCCTCCAGTAGGCAGCGGTATAACATAAAGGATTCTATGGTGTGTATAAAAATTCCCTTTTTATTAAGTAGAACTCGTTAAAGGAAAAATAGAGGTTGCAGCTCAATTATTTGAATGCTTTAATGGTATGGATTAAACATATTTATAAGCCATTTTGCATAATTTGTATGAGTGCATTTGAATATATATAATCCAATAACCAGATTTGATTACCCCTTCCTGATACAAAATGTATGAGTGGGGTAACAGTGTGTTCCTCCTCGGTCATTCTACTGATTTTTTTTCATAGAAAATACAAATATCTGTAAAGGCAACATTGCCAAGAGAAAGCGTTGTTTGTACTGTAAAACAGTATATGTATTTATAAAATGGCAAATTTATCTCAATCAATAGACTTCTAGCTAAAATGTAAAAATTATTTTGGTCCACAAGGAGTTTACAGGTGCTAGAGATGAAATGGTTAAATATATGGAAACTATAATTTTCCTCTAAAATAGACAGCTCCAATTTAATTTTTTCCTCCATTGCTGATAAAACTGTAAATGTTTATTTTTATTACAGGCTCTCACAGCTCTCCTTTCTGATGATAGCAAATTTGGATTCATTGTAATAGATGGTAGCGGGGCACTTTTTGGAACCCTTCAAGGAAATACAAGAGAAGTGCTACACAAATTCACTGTGGATCTTCCAAAGAAGCATGGTAATGTGAAAAGTGTATTTGTAAGTCTGTAACTCTAGACTATTCTAGCCTTTCCCCATTTTTCTTTCACTGTGGCTACTTAAAATTGATTTGGTTTACCAAAACGTAAGCTGGGCAGACACCTGTATAGGGCTGCAACTCGATTAAGCGGATAAAAAATATTAAATGAATACCATCCATCATTTTAAAATAAAATACACAAATGCAGTGTTACAAACATAGTTTACTTCAGAATAAAACTGCATGCACAATTTTTTGCAATCACATGGCATTGCAGTACTGTGCGGGCAATCACACTATGGACGGGAGGCATGTTTGGGGTACCATTTGAAATGAACGGCACTGCAACGCACCTCCCGCAGCAGAATTTGTCAGGCTGAAACCAAAAATGACCTTTTTTTTTTTTTGTATTGTAAGCATATGGCGCCTAAATAGCTTCAGCCAGGGAATGACAGCTGCCAGTGGCAAGATTCCGCAGACCGCAGCTGAATGTAAATAACAGCCGGTAGTGGGCTGGTGCAAATGGCTGGCCTGCTGCTGGCCAGTTCAAATTGCAATAGCCAATAGCAGGCTTGCTGTGCCCACCCACTGCTTGCTGTGCCCTTCTACCAGCATGGAGGAGAGAGCTAGGGGATCCAACCAACTAATGGATGAGAATAGTTGACAACTATTCTCATCAATTATTGATTAGTTGGTTGCAGCCCAACACATGTATTTATTTTTCATTCAGCTCCTTGGACTGAACGAGAAAACATGCTTGATTCCTTCCTTCAGGTCTATTGTATACATGAACAGTGGCTGCTGATGATCCAGCACCAGTACTTCTAGAAGCTGGCATCACATCTTGTCCGTATTAATTTTGCATATTTTTAACCCATATCTTTGTAGCAGCAAGGCTTTCAGTTGCTCCTAGAAAAGCGTAGATTCTCCCTAACTGGATGTCTTGATAGCCACCCACAACACCCATGCCCAAAGAAACTCTGCTTTGCCCAAGCAAACTGCAATTGGAACAAATTCCAAAATAATTGGTCCTGCTGGCGCTCAACTTTTCATTGATAATCTTCAGATAACGTTCATGCAAAATAGTTTATTAAATCCCTGGGGTACATGACCCGGTTATCAGATGTACCATGCTGATATGTGAGGGTTCTCTTGTGTCAGTTTTGTTTACTCTTGAGTGCCTTTCTACCAAATTTCCCTTTTTCTTTTTCTCACACCATCCTTTTCCCTTTCCCTTCATAACTAGGGATGTCACTTTGTCAGGACCAATTACAAGTACCTCCCCTCATATACTTGCCAATACCAATTAACGATACTTTTTTAAAATGATCCATAGTACAACTACGTGTTATGTTCTACGGATCATTTAATCGATTCATGTTAGCAGGGAAGAATTGTAAATCTATTGCAGGAGTGTAGTGGAGGTGTGTGCTGTGTATATATGTACTACATATATACATTACACACATCCAGTACACTATCGCAATAGATTTACAGCCAGCCCTGTCCCAGCTTCCCTCACTCACAGTTTCACTCCGATCCCTGTTGCCTCACGAGGTGCCTCTTGTAGTCGGCGCTGGTCAGGATCGCTGCATTGTGTCTCGGTGCTCAGCTTGTGAGAGGCGCTCACAATTCTGCCCTGCTAACATGAATAGGTTAAATCTAAATCCTAGTACATATACAGCACACATGTCCCGTACACTGCAGTAAGAGATAAAATTATCCCCTGCTAACATGAAAAGGTTAAATGATCCATAGTACATAACATGTAGTTGTACTACGGATCATTTAACCCATTTATGTTAGCAGGGGATCATTGTAAATCTATTGCTGCAGTGCATTCTATATGTAGCACATACAGTACATATTGAATGCACTGCCGCAGTAGATTTACAATTATCCTCTGCTAACAGGAATAGGTTAAATGACCCATAGTACATAACATGTAGTTGTACTATGGATCATTTAACCCCTTCAGATTAGCAGTGCAGAATTGTAAATCTATTGCTGCAGTGCATTCTTTATGTACTGTATATGTGCTACACATAGAATACACTGCAGCAATAGATTTACAATTCTGACCTGCTAACATGAATGGGTTAAATGATCCATAGTACATAACATGTAGTTGTACTATGGATCATTTAACCCAGGGCTCAAAAGTGGAAATAAAGAGAGGGCGAGTGGAAATTCAGTCAGGCACGCGGTCACGGATCGCGTACCTGACTGAATTTCCACTCGCCCTCTCTTTATTTCCACTTTTGAGCCCTGGGTTAAATGATCCATAGTACATAACATGTAGTTGTACTATGGATCATTTAACCCCTTCAGATTAGCAGTGCAGAATTGTAAATCTATTGCTGCAGTGCATTCTTTATGTACTGTATATGTGCTACATATAGAATGTACTGCAGCAGTAGATTGTTCTTGTTCACACAAGCCCAGGCCCCGTCATACTCACTGTTGCCTCAATCGCGGTGCCTCACGATTTTCCTCGCACGTGAAGACATCGTCGGCGCTGAGCTGGAGAGGAGCGTCGCGTCACTGCGGCTCCGGTGGGCAGCGCTCCAAGTGAGGACCTAATTTAGGTGGCTGGCGACTGCCTGGAGCGCCGCCCACCGGAGCAGCAGTGACGCGACGCTCCTCTCCAGCTCAGCGCCGACGATGTCTTCACGTGCGAGGAAAATCGTGAGGCACCGCGATTGAGGCAACAGTGAGTATGACGGGGCCTGGGCTTGTGTGAACAAGAACAATCTACTGCTGCAGTACATTCTATATGTACTGTATATGTGCTACATATAGAATGTACTGCAGCAGTAGATTTACAATTCTGCACTGCTAATCTGAAGGGGTTAAATGATCCATAGTACATAACATGTAGTTGTACTATGGATCATTTAACCCCTTCAGATTAGCAGTGCAGAATTGTAAATCTATTGCTGCAGTGCATTCTTTATGTACTGTATATGTGCTACATATAGAATGTACTGCAGCAGTAGATTGTTCTTGTTCACACAAGCCCAGGCCCCGTCATACTCACTGTTGCCTCAATCGCGGTGCCTCACGATTTTCCTCGCACGTGAAGACATCGTCGGCGCTGAGCTGGAGAGGAGCGTCGCGTCACTGCTGCTCCTGTGGGCAGCGCTCCAAGTGAGGACCTAATTTAGGTGGCTGGCGACTGCCTGGAGCGCCGCCCACCGGAGCAGCAGTGGCGCGGCAAGTAAAAAAATAGCGCACGCTTTTGCGCTTTGTATCGGGCCATTTTGACAAGTACTTGTCAAAATGCCCTGTATCGGTGCCGATGCTAGTACCGCTATCGGGACATCCCTATTCATAACCTATTCTTGCCTCCTCATATTGTCTCCTTCCTTATGTTCCTATAATGACAATCTCCTATTATGGAAGCCGAGACATTTTGCATTACAGTATGTGTACAATCCTAATGAATTTTTGTCCTGACTCCTTATCTTTTTTTGCATCTTTATAATCGAGGAACCCTGCTTTGGGTTACTCCTATTGCTGTCGTGTTCTCCTGTATATCTGTTGACCTAAACCCTGATATTCAATTCTTTGTACTTGTACTGTGAATCCCCTGGAATGTCCATAATGCCAATCAGTAATGCAAAGACTGGATAGGGCATGTCCCCATTAAGTGACCAGCACTGTCGAGTCAGCTGTGGGTGGTAAGGGCTTGTATCTAACCAAGTACCCCGTGGGTCTTAAATTTGGGGTTTCAGCGACTAGAGGGGTTCTTGGTTCCCCTCAGTTTGCATTTGGTGCCATTTCTATGGGATCCATGTGTGGCTCAAGAAGGTTCATTGGGTTCTGTCCCTTTTTTATAGAGGATGCTGTATCTATATTACATCCCTTCTACCCTTCACTCCCTACCCAGGAGCCTCCAAATTTCCTTCTAGGGCACCCTCCTTATCCTGGACTGTGCTCTTCGAGGGCCTGCGGGCGGGGGGCATAAGTGGCCCTCCTCTCCTTTTCTGTTCAGTCTCCCTCTGACCTTTTTTTGTCTGCTTGTGCACTCCTAGAGGAAGATGAAGGGGCTGCTTCTAATTCTGTGGAATCAACCCAGGAAGGGTTTACATCTCCCATTCTCAGACACTGACTGTCTTTGTGCATGTGGTGCATGATTTAACAATTGGAACTGCCTGCACCAACCTTGACAAACGTCACTAGTCGGGGTTCTCTAAAAATGCTAAAACCTTTTTTTGTAAATGTGCTTTCACAGCTGGCGTATGGTAACTGGAATCACCCTGAAAAACTTTACCTGAATGGTTTGCTTAGCAATACCCTATTAAAGAGGGTTTTCTTTAAAATATGGGCTGTCCCTGTTGCTGCAGCCATTTCTTGTTTTAAACAAGACGTTAACCGTTGCTATTGAAGATGTTCCTTACATAGTTACATAGTCAGGTTGAAAAAAGACACAAAAGAAAAGCCTAAACAGAACACTATGCCCACAATTACCCAATGTTGATCCAGAGGAAGGCAAAAAAAAACCCTATAAAGCACTGTTCAATTTGCTCCAACAGGGGAAAAACGGATATTCCCTGGATCAACAATCTCTGATGCTTAATATACCTCTAAGAACTCAATATCCAGTAATATTCTGTGCATTTAGGAATACATCCAGATGTTTTTTTAAAACAATTAACCGAGCTAGCTAGAACAAGCTCCTGGGCGAGTCTATTCCACATTTTCACAGCTCTAACTGAAGAATCCTTTCCGTATGCAAAAGTTAAACCTCCTTTCCTCCAGACGCAGAGTGCCCCCTTGTCCTTTGCAGTGACCTTAACGTGAATAATTTGGCACCAAGCTTTTTATATGGACCATTTATGTATTTATACATGGTGATCATGTCCCCCCTTAATCGCCTCTTCTCCAGAGAGAACAAATTCAGGTCAGCTAATTCCACAACATCCAGTTCCACAACATCCTTTTTGTGAACTAGTGCCCAAAACTGAGCGGCATATTCCAGATGAGGTCTTACTAATGCTTTGTACAGGGGCCGGACTATGTCTATCTCTGGAGTCTATACCCCTCTTAATACAATAAATTATTTTGCTTGCTTTAGAAACTGCAGCTTGACATTGCATGCTATTATTGAGTCTATGATCTACCAGAACAGGAAGATCTTTCTCCATCATTGACTCCCCCAAACATACTCCCCCCTAGAGTATAGGACGCATGCATGTTTTTAGTCCCCAAGTGCAGAACTTTACATTTATCAACGTTAAACCTCATTTGCCAAATAGTTGCCCAATCACACAGAGCATTCAGATCTGCCTGTAAGTTGGAGACATCCTGTAAGGACTGTATTCCACTACATAACTTGGTGTCATCTGCAAACACAGAAATAGTACTTTTAATCCCCAATTCTGTCATTTATAAATAGGTTAAACAGTAAGGGACCCAACACTGAACCTTGGAGAACACCACTAACAACCTCAGACCATTCAGAGTACGAATCATTGATCACCACTCTCTGAATACGGTCTTTAAGCCAGTTTTCTATCCAATTACAGATTGAATACTCTATACCTATTGACCTTAACTTATACATTAGCCGCATGTGGAGAACTGTGTCAAACGTTTTTGCAAGTCCAAGTATACTATATCCACAGCCATTCCTCTGTCCAATTTTTTTACTCCCTCATAAAAAGAAAGTAGGTTTGTTTGACAACTTCTGTCTTTTGTGAATCCGTACTGACTATCACTGATGATATTATTTTCAAGCAAAAACAATTGCATGTGATCCTTGCTCAAACTTTGATCCCTTTTGATTCCTGTTTTCAAGTGCTATAGACAAAAGGTTAGAGACCCTCATTAAGGCTTTATTTTCCCTTGTAGGCACTGCTATGCAACCTGCTGTTGCTACCATAGTGGTGTGTCAGGCCTTATCTGTGTAGTAAGACTCTGCTTTCTCAAACTTCTAACGTACTTAAACGGCTGGAACTTTTCCCTGTTGCCCTGCCGGTACTGCGGTAATTGCCCGACGGATGCCCTCAGGGTGGGGTCTGCTGTTTGTTCACATGCAACGTGCAGCGGATTCTGTGGATGAAGTGCTGGTGACATGCTTTTTTTTTTTTTTTTACTGGGTTAAACTTGTTCCAGGAATCCTTTGATAGTCATCAAGTAATGAAGTGGCAAGAGCACCTTCTTACCTCAAAAGAAGCCCTGGCCCTCCAAGCCTGCTTAATCCAGGAACAAGCCCACTTTATTAAGGATCACCCCCATTTTCTCAAATGGAATGAAGTCTGTCAACCTACACAGCTTACTTGGTATGGGACATTCCTGATGCCTGGCTCCAGAGCGTCATAACTTAGGGTTGCATTCTGCTTCTTTCTCGCTTTCTGCTTTTAAACCTGCAAAAATCTTCCCACAGACTGTCGGATCGCCCTGCTGCCTTAGCGCCTTTCCCAGGGGGTCATAGTCCCTATTCCGAAACCAGAACAGTTTCTGGGATTTTACTCCAACCTGTTCACTGTCCACAAAGTAATTCGGAAGGTCTGTCTTATTGCCTATCCCAAGATCCACATTGGGTTCCTGCGGGTCCAAAAATTGTGTATGGAATCTCCCCTGCTGTTATCACCGCCTTTTTACCTTTTGATTTACAACAATGCATGTCATTTTTCCTACTCATCAACATTACCTGCAGTTTTCTGTGGGCATGTAACAATATCAGTTTGTTCAGCCTGCCCTCTGTGCCTTGGGTCTTAACCAAAGTCTGTCCCCTGTGTTAGCTCTGGTTTGGTCTCAGAGCATCCTCCTAGTAGGATCCCTGGGCGTCCTTCTCCTTTAGAGAACAGTCGGAGAAAGCCTGGTCATTCATTGGACAATACAAACCCTGTAGAGCTTCAGATGGGTCCTGAACCTCCAAAAGTTGTTGCTGGGGCCCTCCCATTGCTTGGAGTATGTGCAATTGGCTTTGTCCAGGGTCTTTCTACCCCCAGAAATGATCCTCCTCTCCTCTCCATGTTCAGATCTTGCTGTCCAAGTTTTGACAGCTGTAAACAGGCAGCAATATGGCCCTTGGGTGCAGAGGTGATGGATCCAGGTCCGTACACAGTCTGTGTGCAGCTGTCAAACATTGGAGCTGTGGAAAGCAGTGTGTGGAGGTGCACTGCTCTTGTGTCTCCATAGCTAGAGCTGCCTGCATGCTTCTTTCCTCAGCTGCGTGTGCATCAAAAATCGGCCCTTCGCAATGTGTGGGCCAACAGCCACCAGGTCTTGCACGCCTCCAGTATTTCAGAAAATAAGTGTAGAGGGAGCAGTTCTGCAGGTCCTTTCAGCTACCAATCCTCTGGCACAGTTTATGCGGCTCCTGTCCTGGGGTCTGACTCTTAACAGCCCAGACATTTGCTGCCTTCTGCGGTCCCCACTCCTTTTTGAGTCTTCCTTAACCCCCCTCCCACAAGTGTGCCTTTCTTTTGCATTATTTAGGGAGAGGTTTTCTTTAACCATGTCAGACTTTATGGATATTATCACTTTCATTATAGCTTTTGTGTGGTTCCTTCAGAGTCTCTGATGTGCCTGCAGCGGCATCTGCACACTGCTCAGGGTGGGGATAAATTTAATCTATCCTTTTTGCTAAATTTGTGCCTAAAGCTGCCCATACACCTATAGATTATGATAGAAGAATATCCCACTGGGCCAAGCTTCAGTATCTTGCTAGTCGGCCCCGCTGACTGTCAAAATACCTGAACAATCTGATTTAGATGTAGCCATTGTTCAGGTATTTTGAGAAGCAGCGGGGCTGACTAGCAAGATACTGAAGCTTGGCCCAGCTAGAGATTCCTCCATCCACACAGTTTAGTGTAGATGGAGGAATCTGTTGCACTTTTTCCATCTGACCATAGAAAATCTGCAGATAAACTAGAGGTGTATGGCCAGCTTAAAGGAGAACTATGAGGTGAGTGCTTTTTCACTCACCTCATACTTCTAGCCGACCTGTGACAATGAGACCGTCACAGGTCGGCTTAGTAGATCGGGAGGTGAGCGAACACATACTGGCGTTCGCTCACCTCTCCATCCTGTCACGGCTCTCTGCTGTGACAGGGGAGGGGCTGGATTCCCCCCTCTCCTCTCCGATCCGCCAGCGCTGAATGGCGGAACGGACAGGGGAGGGGGCGGGTACAGTTGGGTCTGCCTCTAGATAGGCAGAGGATTATTGTCGGGATCCACTTCAGCGTCTCGCCCCATAGTTCTCCTTTTAAGAACTTAACCCCATAGTTCTCCTTTTAAGAAGCCTGTCTATTGATATTACTTCTAGGCTTAAAGGAGAACTATGGGGTTAAGGCGTTTCCCCATAGTTCTCAGGGTAACGGGAGGACACAAACTAGCGTCCTCCCGTCACCCTAGGCTCAGTATACCGCAAGCTGTAGCTCGCGGTATACTGAGACGCTGAAGCGGATCCCGACAATTATGTCTGGATCTGCCCAGCTGCGTGACTGACAGCTGGCTCTGCCTATCTAGAGGCAGAGCCAGCTGTACCCGCCCCCATCCGTACTGCCAGTCAGCGCTGGCGGGGAGGGGGAATCCAGCCCCTCCCCTGTCACGGCAGAGAGCCGTGACAGGATCGAGAGGTGAGCGAACGCCGGTATGTGTTCACTCACCTCCCGATCTACTAAGCCGACCTGTGACAGTCTCATTGTTACAGGTCGGCTACAACTATGAGGTGAGTGAAAAGCACTCACCTCATAGTTCTCCTTTTTTAAGGATACAATTTCTCTCCTTATTGATGCAATACGCACATGCCTAGAGCTAGAGTGGGCCTGCATCCTCCCCCAAAAGCACACAGCCTGCCAAAACTGTCCCAGTACACTCTCTGCCGAAACCTGTTTTGTACGTTGACTGGCCTAGTACAGATAATAATCTTCACTCCTCCTGAAGTGTTTTGCCCAGCAATACCCAATTAAGTTTGAATTCCTTAAGAAGTGGGCCTTTCCCATTGTGGATCTGGTCATGCAGAACTCTGTCCCTGTCAAGGACATTGCAGTGTTTAAAGATTCTGTGGATAAGACTGAAAGCCCTTTGCAAGGCCTTATTTTCAATAGCAGACCTTTTATCCTGAAAACGGTAATTGTTGTCCTGTCCATTTGCCAGACCATGGGTGTATGGTCCAAGGATATGTCTCAAGTTCCCTGTTCAATCCTTACTAATCATTCAGTTCGTCAACGATTGAAACTTTTGCCTGTTGCCCTGCACTACTGTGTTTTGAAGGGCTTGTGGATAACGTGCCCTGATATTAAAATGGTCCTTGTGTCTGTACATATGTGGTTGATCCTTTGGCTTAAATCCTTGTCTGTGGAACATCCGTGTAAAAATAAACCCCACCCTTTTCCCCCCCCGCAAAAGAAGGCTAATCCTTAGACTGGAAAAATTCTACATAAGAAGCAAAGAAGAGTTCCTTTTTGCTTTTCCCAGTTCTCAAGGTTAAGCCTGTAACTCACTTCCACCACAAGCTTTGGACTCCCAAAGGCTTGTGAGCAAGTCCTGTTGGCCTTTGCTACCACCAGGACTGGACCAATATCTGGTACGCATGGATAACCGATCCAGGGACTACGAGCTAAGAGTTCCTAACTCTAACTCCACCCCAAGCCTGCCAACAACCCTGAAAAAGAGGAGCACAGCTCTATGCTGCTCTAACACAACTCCTCGGTCAGGGATTCGTAGCCATGGTCCTGGAAAAAAAGTTTCCAGTTTTCTACTCAAGCCATACTAACTTCCAAGGCAAAAGGTGGTGCTTTGCCCCATTCTTGATCTAAAGGCTCTCAATGTCTTTATTTTAGGCCAAAAATTCTGCATGGAATCCATCAAGTCATTACTTGACTCCGTCTGGGAACATTTGTGGCCTCTGTGGACATAAGGGATGCCTACTTGTTTTTCCATATCCTTTTGAGCACATCAATGTTACCTGCGTTTTGTGGTGGGCAAGAAACACTACCAGTTTGTTGGTCTTTCCTTCAGTCTGTCAACAGCACCTTAGGTCTTCGCCAAAGTGCTAGATCAGTGGTGGCAAACCTTGGCACTCCAGCTGTCTTGGAACTACAAATCCCATGAGGCATTGCACGGCTCTGACAGCCACAGACATAACACCCAGATGCATGTTGGGATTTGTAGTTTTGGCACACCTGGAGTGCCAAGGTTCGCCACCACTGTGCTAGATCCTGTACTTGCTCTGTTTTTTTCCACAGGGAAATCTTGTTAGTGGGATACCTGGACCACTTTCTTCCCTGTTTGAGGGAACAGTCTGCCGTTTTTTTTGTTTTTTTTTTCTGCAGGGGGGTTGGATAAGCCCCGAACCTTGGGAAATCAGTGTTGGATCCAATTCATTGCTTGGAGTTTCTAGGTCTCCTAGTTGATAGTAAGAAGCTTATGGCTCTTTGCTCCCAGGTTTGGACTCTGCAGTATAAGTGCTGGCCCACCGTCCGCTTTTGCATAAGTGTTCTTGGCTTGATGGTTGCTCCTTCGAGGCAGTTTTGTATGCCCATTCCACTCCAGACCATTGCAAATCAAAACCAAAGAGGCAGTCACTGGACAGTAATATGTGCCTGATACCCTGGCCTCGTGGCTCACAAATCCATCCCTGGAGACAGAAATCCTTCCGTCGGTCTGGAAAATCCTTGAAAAACACTCCAGCCTGTAAGGCTGGCGAGGAGTCCAGGACACCCTTTTGGTGTGGGGGACTTTGTCCCATAGGAATTGTATCTTTCACTTATTATACTGGAAATCGGTTATACCTTTGACGCTGGACATCGTGATTGAGAGATCATCTGACTCCTATTTAGTTGGGCAGTGCCAGAAAGGTGGCGTATGTCAACCATTAGGGAAAAAAAACGAAGTCTCACACAGTCAAAGAGACTGACCAGATTTTGGCTTGGGCAGAACTCATCGTTTTAGCCCTACCCACTGCACATTTCAGGAGTAGAAAATTGCCAGGCGGACATTCTCATCCATTAATATCTAGATGCCAGAGAATGGTTTCTTCAACCGGCATATCAGTGGATGCCCTGGTGGAGTTCAACCTGATCTACTCCCCCCAGTAGTCCCATACTAATTGCTTTAATCAGTCATCTGGGGCATAGTGTGTAAGTGGTTAGCTCTCAGAAATGTTAGTACATTAAGCATTGTTCCTTCATGACCAAATCATGATAAATCAACCAGAGGGATTGTGTTGCTTCAGAGTTCTGTCTGTAGCCTAGATGGCCTGCATCTGTTTCAGAATATTGTAGGATCACTTTAAAGACTCATGTCGTCTTTCTCCTGCACCAACGTTCTAAACAAGCCATAAGACCACCACTGGCTGCACATATACTTTTGGGAATGTTCCATCTTCTGAGCCAGAGCCATGCATGGGTTTAGGCTGTGATTAACTGTTTGATCAAAATCTGTCACTTTGTGCCTCTACTTGAACACAGATCCTGGAAGCAGTGCTCTGCACGCAAGTAGAAGATAAAAGCTCCTGACAGGTATGTCAGCTATTGGTGCACTTGTTTCTGGTTTAGGTTGGGGGTTTGCAGGGAGAAGAAAATGTGTCTATCCACACTATCTGATTGTGTGATCTTGTTCTAGTTTTTACGAACATCTGTGTACTGCAAGGGGTTAGTTGATCGGATATAAATGTATTGGATTTGGGTAGTCCTTGCACTACAAAACTTGCTAAATCTGAAGGACATTGTTTTGTCATTAGCAGATTGTTTGGCCAGAGTTGAGCTTCCAAGTCTGCTTTACACTGAGATTATGTTCACAAAATAAAATTTTGAAAACTTGTAAGGCTCAAACAACTAATTGATTTAATGAGAATCGTTGTCAGCGATTCTCATTGATTAGTTGGTCTGGATTGCCTGCTTCTCTCAACCGCACTGGGAGCCGGTTGTTTGTTGACTCTGTATCCCCGCTGCTCTCAGTATCAAATCTATTAGACAGGCAACCCAATGCATAGGGCATTATTAAAGTGCATGCACTGCCACATGGCACTACTTTTATAGTAGACTAATATTTTTAGTTTACTTTTATATAGACTGTTGAGATAATTGACTTGTAAAGGGCCATTAATCGCAATGGTACTGTGGCAGTGTCATGTAGCTCGTCTTGAAACCCCCTGTACCTAGTAAGGTGAATAGTGCTACCCTGTTTAATAGTACAGTGGTAATGACTGGTGCTCTTTATAGATATTAGGGGTCTACATTTTGCAGCTCAACATTTTTTTCTTGGCAAAGGATACATTTTAGCACTTTCCTACACTGCCCAAAATGTAAAATACTTGCTCTTTAGGGAAACCTTTCAAGACTCCTTACCCTTTTGCCCCAATCTCCCTCATCTTAACTAGACACTGTAGAACCCCCATGAACTGCGAGATGCCCACAGAAATCTATAGTGTTCTACTGTGCGTGCACAGATATCGGGAAGAAGCCAATATTCAAAATGTAAAGGTAGGTAGTTATGCAGAGGTTTTATGGAGGTGGGGGTCTAGTGGAGTTGATTGGGGTTGGATAAAAAGGTAAGGCGGCTTTGAAAAATTCCTTACCGGTTGGAATTTGTGAAAAGATGGCCATACGGTAACACTTTTTTTTTTTTTTCATTTCCCACAGGTAGAGGGGGGCAATCTGCATTGCGTTTTGCACGTCTAAGAATGGAAAAGCGCCACAACTATGTCAGAAAAGTGGCAGAAACAGCTGTACAGCTCTTTATTTCTGGTGATAAAGTAAACGTAGCTGGACTTGTGTTGGCTGGGTCAGCTGACTTCAAAACAGAGCTCAGTCAATCGGACATGTTTGATCAGGTGAGGTTTTTGCTTTAAAGTATCTTATATGTACTTATCTGATAATGATGTAATGATTTGCTATAGTCCTAATCTGGAATATAGCAAATTGTTTTTTTTTTCCAGCACTTTAAGAGCCAAGTGCAGATGGCTACCTTAGAGGCCACCCAAGCTCAGCCTGTATAGTTTTGCACAGTTTAAAACATAGAACTTTGTCCTATTGGAATTCTTTGCAATGCACCCTGCAAAATAAAAAGCAAAACATTCAAACCAGAGGACCACTGCTCTAAGGTTTCCGTGCACCCTTTAACCCCTTCCCATCTGCATTCTTTATATTAACATTTTTCAGCATGTTGCCCAGTGCTGAGGACATATTAATCAACACCCTCCTTTTGACAGCTACAGCTGATATTTAGTGCAGCCATCAGTGACGGCTGGATTTGACAGCTAGCAGACAGTGTCCCCACTTCAGTCAGGAGCCAAATAGTGGTTCCTGATCATGTCATCATTGAATTGGTGATCACATGCAAGCTGAAGGTATTGCGAAAATGGTTTCAGCATGCAGAAGCGACTGCAGCCAATAGATGTCAGGGTGCCGCTGTTTAATCATATCGGGCAATTGGGCCCCGTTCACACCAAGGCATTTTGTTGCAGCTAATTCAGCGCGACAAAACGCTTAACCCCAGGAATCCCTTTCTTTTCTATGGCCATGGTCTGGAGATCTACTTTTCAAATAACGAGCTCAATGATATCTACCAACGAAAAAACACCTGCATTCAGGGGTGGGAGGGGGCTTGGCGGTGCATTGAAGTAAATGGCACCGCAAGCAGGCCCCTTGCTCACAGTGCGATTGCCTGCACCCGGAACCCAGGCACATTAGTGCCTGCGTTCCAGTCCAGTGCGATCCGCAAAAATGCTGCAAGCACTATTTTTGCAGATCACAATAGACCGGAATGCAGGCACTAATGTGCCTGCGTTCCGGGTGCGGGCGCTCACACTGTGGGCGGGGGGCATTGCTGCAGTGCCCTTGACTTCAATACAACCCCACACCCCCTCCCGCCCCTGAACGTAGGGAGTCGGCCAACTTGCATGCCAATACGTCCTAGGGGCCCGGCCTCCTGTCCTCCCGTGGTGCTTGTGTGGCCGACGTTGCACATGGGGGGAGGTGTCCTGCCCCTTTCCATCTGCAGCGTCTGACGCATTCAGCTGGCAGACGCACGGGCACCGCGGGAGCATAGCCGTAGCCAGCTCCTTTTGTGCCCGAGGCAAGAAAAAAAACGTTCCCCACCCCCAACAGGCATGTGATGTCACCCAGCGCCCGGCCTCCAGGATTTTTTTCATTTTATTTGTATTATTTCTAAATTTTTCATTTTTTTTATTTGCATTTAACTCATGTGTACCGATCCTCTGCCGCTCCGCCACGCACATGGATTCCCCTGCTCTCCCGGGCAGAGGCATCGGGTGATGCGGCGAGTAGTGAAAGAAGCGCTTCAGCCGGGGGGGGGGATAGGTGGTTGCGGATGACGGAGCCGCTGTCACAGAACTAAGGGGGGAGAGAACCTGGGCGAGCATCTTTCTCCTCACCGCTCAGCCTTAGTTCTGTGACAGCAGCTCTGTCTGCCGCTGGCTGCAGAGGTTCCTTCAGCAGCGGGGATCCAGGGAAGCCCGACGGGCGGCGGGAGGAAAGGACAATCGTGATCGACTGGTAGATCGCGATTGACCTTATGGGCACCCCTGCAGTACCACATAATGACAAAGTGAAAACAGAATTGTAGAAATGTCTGAATTTATTAAAAAGAAAAAAAATGAAATCTCATATGTACTTAAGTATTCAGACCCTTTACTTCACCTTTGGGCAGCAATTACAGCCTTGAGTCTTTTTGGGTATAGCGACAAGCATTGCACATCTGGATTGGGGGATTTTCTGCCATTCTTTACAAATCCTCTCCTAAGTCAGGTTGGAGGGGAATCATCGGTGGACAGCCATTTTCAGGTCTCTCCAGAGATGTTCAAGCCAGTGCTCTGACTGAGCCACTCTAGGACATTTACAGAGTAGTCCCCTAGGCACTCCTGTGTTGTCTTGGCTGTGTGCTTAGGATCGTTGTCATGTTGAAAGGTGAACCCTCGGCCCAGTCTGAGGTCCTGAGCGCTGTGGAACAGGCTCCATTCAGCTTTCCTTTTAACCCTGACCAGTCTCCCAGTCCCTGCTGCTGAAAAGCACCCCAAAGCATGATGTTGAACAGGTGATGAACGGTGCCTGGTTTCCTTCAGACATAACGTTTAGAATTGAGGTCAAACGGTTCAATCTTGGTTCTACATGACCAGAGAATTATGTTATTCCGTGTCCTTCAGGTGCTTTTTTTATTTTATTTTTTTGCTGACTCCAATCGGGTTTTCATGTGTTTTGCACTGGAGAGGCGCTTCCGTCTAGCGACTCTGCCATAAAGGCCAGATCAGTGAAGGGCTGTAGTGATGGTTGTCCTGGAACTTCACACAGGATCTCCGGAGCTCAGTCCGTGACCATCGTTTTCTTGGTCACCTCTTACTAAGGCCCTTCTCCCCCAATTGCTCAGTTTGGATGGGCGACCAGCTCTCGGAAGGGTCCTGGTTGTGCCAAATGTCTTCCATTTGAGAGTAATGGAGGCCACTGTGCTCTTAGGAGCCTTCAGTATAGCAGAAATGTTTCTGTAGCCTTCCTGTCTCTGAGCTCTGCAGGCAGTTTCACGACCTCATGGCTTTTTTGTTCTGATTAAAGTATGCATTGTCAGCTGTGAGTCCTTCTATAGAGAGGTGTGTGCCTTTCTGAATCATGTCCAATCAAGGTAATTTACCACAAGTGGACTCCATTCAAGGTGTAGAAATATCTCGGCAACGATCAAGAGAAATCTGAGGCACCTGAGCTAAATTTCCAGTGGTGTTGCAAAGGGTCTGAATACTTATGCCAATGTGATATTTCAGTTTTTTTCCTTTTTAACCTCTTGCCGTCCACCCGTAAGAATAAATGGACGGACGGCAGACTCGCATCCGCTGGTTGCCGTCCTCAGACGGCATTTTTTTTCCTGCTCGCGCGCGCGCCCCCTAGTGCACGGGCAGGAAAGACCCGAATGTTACTACAGCCGTTAAATGCTGTTTCACATACAACCGATCAGCGGCTCTATAGCCGCCGATCGGTTGTATGGCGTGCATTTCGGAGCGCCCCCCATCTCGAGTGCCGTCATCTCCCCCCTCCTGACCCCTCACCTTTTAATCCCGGGATCCGCTAGCCCATCTGCGGCCCGGGACCGGCTCGGGAGGATTCAGACATTTCTAAAATTCTGTTTTAACTTTGACATTATGGGGTACTGAGTGTAGATTAATGAGAGAGAAAAAAAGAATTTAAACAACCGTAGTATCGGGCTGCAACATAACAAAATTGAAAAAAAAGTGAAGGGGGTCTGAATACTTTTCTGAATGCACTGTATGCTGATTGCAAGGTTGAAAGGTGGCCATACACTGTACAACCATCGCAAGACCTTAGTCTTGCGATGGTTGTAAAGTGATTAAAAAAAACGTACGATCTGCCCATCTTGGACATGCAGATCGTACTCTCGATCATCGCAAGCCCGTCCCCCTGAGGGGCGGGCTTCCGATGACCGCAATGCTGAACGGGCAGTGTGCGCATGCGCACACCGGCCCGTTCGGCATTTGTCTCCCGAGCATGCTAAAAACCAGCCGAAAATCTTACGATTTTCGGCTGGTTTTCTAGCGCGCTCCTTAGAGAAAAGACGTGCGACTGTACAGTAGAAGCGGTTGCACGTCTTCGTTCACACTGCTCTATTCTCGTACGATCGCGGGATTTGCCGCGATTCTCGTACGAGAATCGAGCAGTGTATGGGCACCTGAAGTCAGCACTGGCAGCCCTCTCGGTACCCAGCACTGGCAGCCCTCTTGGTACCCAGCAGTGAATTGGTAGCCAGAGGCTTTGATATATAGCCTTCCTGATCTAAATTGGTAACTAGAGCACTGCAGTGTTTTTGGTTTCTACTCATGGGGAGAAAGGCACGTTTATGCTCTAAGGTGATTTGATGCAGTCTTATGTTATATACAGACTTGTATTTTTAAATACAGCTACATACTTGGAGGTGACTGTCGGTATCTTTTTTTAATTCCCTGTACAGTGGAAGTCGTACCTAAGCTGACCATCCCTAAAGATCTCAATTATACAATTAATTTTACATTTTAAGCATGTGTTAATTTCCTTTTGGCATAGTGTGAAATACGAGACTAGGCTGAGGCTGCTCATATCAGCTACATTTCCAGTTCCCAGCTGCTTAGCTGGATCTGTGTACAGTGTCTGGCCTAAATGTCACCTTTTCAAGGTAAAAGTGGGATAACATTAAAAGCGTGCTTTTTAATACAAGCCTAACTGGACAATTAAGTATTATCTTATAAGCCTGCAACTATAAAACTTGTAACAATGTTTCATTTTTAGCGATTGCAATCTAAAGTCTTGAAATTAGTTGATATATCATATGGTGGAGAGAATGGCTTTAACCAAGCAATTGAATTATCAACGGAGGTCCTTTCAAATGTGAAATTTATCCAAGAGAAGAAACTAATAGGTATGTTTTTTAAAATGTATTTTAGTACATGAAAATGATGTCTGTTTTTTTATTGTATTTTTTTTCCCCTTGTATCTGGTGTCTGTGTGGCATAGGAAAGGGTGTCTCGTTCACCGAAGACCTATGCTCATCAGACCTATGCTCATCAGACCTATGCTCATCAGACCTATGCTCATCAGACCTATGCTCATCAGACCTATGCTCATCAGACCATCTGTCCTAAACAGCATATTGCTTGTGTAAAAATTTTCACTTGAGCAGTAGCTACCAGCCATTAGAGGCAGCATTGTGGTGTAATCTGTTCTGAATGCTCTGTGTCAAACTGATGCATAGATACAAGCCCAAAGCTCCACACAGGTATTTACTACTGGGCAATCCAGTGATCAGTGTTGAGAGCAGTGTCTTTACCCATATGCATATCTTTGAGAAAAGGGGTATGCTATAAACTAGGGATGCACAGGTGCCGATCCTGAGTATTTGGGCAAGTACTCGCCCAAATGCTCAGATACCTTCCCCTGATACCGGGGGAAATGGAGCCGGCTTCCCGGGCAATCGGGGTGGCGGGTAATTGCCTTGGAAGCCGGCTCCATGCTTATTGGCCGGCTTGATGCTGATTTGGCCCTGTTTTTTTTTGCCCAAGCAGTTAGTCATGTTTCCAAACAGCTGGCTCCAACTGTCGGAACTCTGCTTCCCTGAACTTCCTGCGGAGTACAAGGGACAGAGCAGTCTGCAACAGCAGCTGTCCTAGTACAAGCTTAGAGAGGAGGGAGCAGGGCGCACACAACTAGCTTGCCATCTTGTGCCTGTGGACACCGATTACTATTAAACAGAAGGGTGGCTCCACAGGACTCTGCAATGGAAAGTTGTCCTAAAACAGAACATTGATGCCAGTGCTAAGGGGGGACACACTGGGGGGGTGTCTTTAGCTGCCATTGTTCTGTGTTCAGCTTCTTGTTTCCCTGTTCCTTTAGGGAGAAATGGGCTACCTCCAGGCATACCTGGAGATGCTCAATTTATTAATTGCTATATATGCTCCATGATGGAGGCTCAACTAGTTTGGAGTTAAGACCACACTACACAGAGGAGCCTTAATGAGGCAGTGTGACATCCACATATTTTGCAAAGAATACAAGGCTTTTTGTGAATGGATAAGTGGGAGAGTGAGCAACTTTATTATACACTAGTCAGAACATTAAGTGTGAGCGGCGGAAGCTCATGTCGGGCAGTAGTATCATGCTGGAACTAAGCTAATTAAACATTTTCCCCTGGACGTAGTGGGCCAAGCTTCACGCATAACGTCTGTACCAATCACAGTTAAAGTACTTTTTTCTGGTGTTCCACTTTAACACTTTTTAATTCGCATTATAGAGGGCCCCCAACACTTCCAGAGAGCCACACGAAGCCAGTGCTTATGCTGTTTTTTTGCTGTTTTTTTTGTTTTTAAGTGTACCATATTGCACACAGGTGTAAGTGTCATTAACGTTAACTTCCTACATTGATGCCATTGGCTGCAATAATATCCCCCATCTTTGGTGTCAGTGGATGCAGCAATAGTCTGCATTAGTGTCAGTGACTGCAATAATAACCCAGCATTGGAGTCAGTAACACATTGGTAGCTAATGACAGTGATGTAAACCCTACTAATGCACTGGTGTTACTTGACTCCCCCTGCAAAAAATAAATGATACATGTGTTGCAGGGGAGGACACCGGATGTGAATTTTCAGTTGTGCCGGTTCAACAAGCCGGACATTTCTGTTGCAAGGGATCCCCAAGCAGTGGAAGCCTTAGTGACGTTATGGGATCATTTTCACCCAATCTACACCTTCCCTTTTCTGAAACTCTTTCCTCGCCTCTTATGCAGGATCATGGAAGGCATTCATCATTGCTCCCAACTGAATATGTCCCTGTACCAGGTCCTCCAGGGCAAAACTCCAGGCAGACACTCCATGGGCACTTGCAAATTGTCCAGACTTGCTGTCGCAAGGACCGGTATTCTACCCTGCCTCTTGGTCATTGGTTTTAATGGCAATGGCTGTTGACGTGCAAGTCGTGAGGGACAGAGGCCTTTGGGATGCAATTCTCTTTATGCTACTCAAGGCTAGGAAGTCTACCTCCAACAAGGTCATCTGGAAGGCATATTTGAATTGGTGCGAGGCCAGCAAGAGTCATTCCAGGAATGATAGCGTGGAACACATTTTAGCTTTCCTCCAGTCTGGTTTTGGTAGAGCATTTGGCTTTAATATCTGATCAGGTATCTGCTTTGGTAATTCTGTTCAGAGACTTCTTGCCTCTCACTCCTTAGTGAAGCCATTGTGTAGGGGGTGGCCTATCTTTCCCCTGTTCGTGCTTCAGTGACAAAGTTGAACTTCAATCTGGTCTTCGTGGCCCTTTAGAAACAGGCCTTTGAGCTGATCAGAGAACTTCTCCGGTCCTTACAAGGTGGCCTTTTTTTGTCACTATAACTTCTGCTAGACATGTTTTCTGATTTAGAAGCTTTGACATACAAGTTTTTAGTCATCCACAATAAAGTTTTGATGAGACCACTAAAGTGGTATCTGCCCTCTACCTTAACCAGGAAGTTGTTTTACTATCCTTGTGTACCAAAACACCCAAAACAAATTGTCCTCCACTGTTTGGATGTAGTTCAAGCAGTTAGTGCTTACGTCTCTGCAACAGCTGCTATTTGTAAATCCAGCTCACTGTTGGTCATCCCAGGGGGTCCCCGTATGGGGTATCCAGCCTTCCATTCCACTGTAGCTAGGTAGATTTAATCAGACAATTTCTCAGGTCTGAGCTTCTCCATATATCTTTCTCAATTATTAGTCACTTCTCACTCTACTGGGAGTGTTAGCGCTTCTTGGGTGTTTCAGCATCAGGTTTTTTTTTGTCTTTCTAGAATATTTTCTGGAGTACATCACAGTGCTGCTTGCTAAAACTGAGGCAGGCTGGAGTCAGAGTGGGGCTGCTACTTTGATTTGGTAGTCCTCAGTCCACTGAAGGTAGCTGCATAGCAAAGTAGCTTAAGAATTTAACTCAGTGTGTCCTGTGATGTACTCCCAAGAATAGGATTTTACAGGTCGTGTCCTCCCCATCCATATTTTGTTGGCTACTTTTTTCTGCATATAAATGTGTTTGTTTTTTAAATCAATAATGTTTATTTACAGGACGATACTTCGATGAGATTAGCCAGGACACGGGGAAGTATTGTTTCGGTGTTGAAGACACACTAAAAGCATTGGAAATGGGAGCTGTAGAAATTCTGATCGTTTATGAGAACTTGGATATCATGAGATACGTCTTGAGATGTAATGGTTCTGAAGGTTGGTTTTGCTCATTATAGTCTTCTGTAGTAAAGTTGATACACTGCACAGGTTTAAATGTTCAAATATAACATGGTGTTTATTATTTTTTCCTTTTAGAGGAGAAGACCCTCTATTTAACACCAGAGCAAGAAAAGGACAAATCACACTTCATTGACAAAGAGGTATGTGTTCAATAAGATGGTAATTTTATTGAAGTTTAAAAACCACATTATTTTGCTCTTAGTTCTGTTGGTACTTTATGCAGGGCTCAAGTGCTAAAAATAAGTGAGAAATTGGTGTTCAGCGTTGTCACTAGCTGACTGTAACACTTTTGTTTGGTTTTTTTAACCTAACTTGTAACTGAACTCTCAGATAAGAAATCCCTAAAATCTAATTCTAGAAAGGTATAGTGCTTTATTTCTCCATTTATGGTGCCTTTCACAGGCTGGGAACCGGGACACTATGGATCATGAGCTGTGGGTTTAGCGGACAGTCCGGAACCCGAAACAGACTTGTAACACAGGTCATGAAGAGTGACTGACTGGCTGCAGGGAGCCAGGGACAGGATGTTTACACAAGAAAAGTGGGTATGCCACAGGTGCAGGGTCTAAGGAGAGCCTGGACTTCTCCAGGGCCTCTAATGGCGAGGATGTTGTGCAGCAGGGCAGATGCCAGGTTGCGGCCCTACAACACACCCCACAGGCTGAAGTGCAATGAGAATAATGCAGGGGTAGAATTCAGTACAGCTCTGGGACACTGGATTTGATGAAGCATAGGACAAGAGAAGGTGCCCAAGAGGTGCTGGAAGGTTGCAGCAGGTGCACAAGGAAATACTTGATACAGGACACACTGGGCAATGGCAGATGCACAGGGGAGCGCATGCAGGAGACGTGCAGACACGGAGTCAAGTGACACAGGTAGATGTAAGGAATATGCTACACTGACGGGGCATAAGAAATGAGCATAACACAAGGAACATGCGTTATACAAAGGTACAGGGCAGGGAAGCAGATACACACACATGAACTGTGTGAACACAGAAGTAGGCTGTAAAGGAAATACAGATGGCGAGGCCTGAAGCCAGGCACGAGAGGGCTCCCAGGAAGTGAGGATGGCATACAGGAAGATACCCACAAGGATGACACAGTGCAAGGCAATGTGAAAACGGGTACACAGGAAACAATAGGAACTACCACAACAAGGAACACAGCACAGGTAGACAGCAGGGCAGATAGGGAAAGCAGGCACACTAAAGTGAATGGAGGGACACAGCAAGGCCACTCAGCAAGCAAGCAAGGCCACTCACACCACACTGGTGAATAAACCGCGATCATCATAGGAAATCACACAGGCAACAGCAAGGAGGGAAACAGCCAAGCAGGGAATCCACAAGGCACCTCGAGGAATCTAGGGGAACAAGGCATCCAGGAATAACTCTGGAAACTGAGGGAAATTACATACACAGGAGGGTCCAGCAGCAGGAAAAACTTGTTGCTCGAATGCTAAGCAATGAGTGAGCTGAACCTAAATAGGGGAGGAAAAGAGTAGATTGGCTGCAGCCCTGTGAATCCCCATAAGCTGACAGCCAAGGTACGTGATGAGAGAGAGCCGCTGTCATCCTGTTTCAGGATGACCGCAGCTGTGTGCGTGGCTGAGCAGAGGATCGATCGGTAAATCTGTGTAATATTTACAGATCCTCTGTATGCAGAACAAACACTTTTTGTAAACAAATGGGGGGCGCATAGTACTAGGTTTCCCCAGTTATGAACAGGAAGTGTTTTACATCACTTCTTGTTCATTCATGAGTTTCTCAATGGGTAGAAGCAGCTCAGTACAGAGGCTTCTACCCATTCATAACTGTTTGATGGTAAATATTTACTATCTCCAGTTTGTGACTGAATGGGAAGCCTCTGTACTGATGCTTTCCATTCATTTAGAGGCTGCAGGGAAAGATTGAGGACTATGTCCTCAATTTCTTTTTCTATTTCAAAAGGGAAATGTCTGGTCTGTTTATACCCCAGAGATTTTTACCAAAGCCCCCCAACGGTATAAAAATGTAATTTAAAAACACACACACGGCCTGCAACTGATTACTTTCATAATAGATTAGTTGGCAGATTTTTTTTTTTTTTATCGGATAAAAAAACAGAAACCATCTTTTATTCAAAGTATAATACACAAATGGAGTGTTGCAAATATAGTTTACTGTATGCACAATGTTTTTGCACTGAAACACATGGCATTGCAGTATCGCGTGTTCCAGTGTAGGTGATTACACTGCGGGCTGGAGGGGCACTTTGGGAATGGCATCACAATGCACTTCCCGGCGCAGAATTTTCAGGCCGAAACCAAAAATGCCGCTTACCACATATATTTTCGCAAAAAGGTGCAATTTAAAATTTAAACATTTGTTATTAACCCAGTACAGTTTTATCTTTCAATTTAGTTGGAAAAACACTTTTCCAACTAAATCTCATTGAATGCATTGATATTGATTTTAGTGTGCGATCAAATTGTGTATTTTTATTTTTTTATCGGTTTAATATTGATTTGATAAACATTTGCGCAATTATTGCCGGACTTACAAAATTGGTAGCACCATCTTTTTATTCTACTGTGCTTTCAGAAAATATATGGTTTTGGGGTCCTTTACAAACTCTAAAAGCTGCAGTTAAAAATAAAAGGGGTGAGAAATTTCAAAAATGGTGTGGCCAACTGAGGTTAAAAGCGTTTCAGAGGGCTTGGCAGCAAAAGGGTTAAACCCTTTGTGCTCTAGCAGCTGTTGGTTTTACATGCCGTTACCCCCATGGCTGTGATAGATATGTCGGAATAGTATCGACCAGGTAAACAAGCTCATGGCCACTCTAGCAATATATACTTCTCTTTTTTTTTTTTTTTTTACTGAGCTGTTGGCTTTTTAGGGCTGAGTGCTGATGTCATCCAATGTTTGTCCAGCTGCTGCTCCTGGTTTGCAAAAAGCCATTGGGAACTCCGATCGCCAGTTCATATCGGCTACCCTACTACCAGTGACTCTGGTCACCTCTGGCTATCCAGCCCTAATCAGTCACCAGTTGCCTCAGTTTGAGTACCAGAGGCCTTGCTCATACCATGTGCCTAGTTACATTACCACCAGGCAATTACAACATGTCCTGTATCGAGATACACAGGGGGCAGTTCTGCTACTACAAGTAACGCCCAATTTACACTTAACATTTCCGGGGCTTTTTACTCTGTACCCTTCAGATATGCAAACACTCAGCTGTGGGCGTGGCTAATTAGTTTAGTTGTTGGCTTCAAAAGTCCACAGCCTGTGTACCTCAGGTCTCTTGTTTGGACAGAAAGTTAACACCTTACCTTTTCTCTCAGGTGTGTTGGGGAACCTTCCTGTCAGGATTGTCTCCCTATATCTTTTATCTTTGGCTATTTCAACCCCTTCTCCCTGGTTATGGGTCTAGTTTCTGAGCAGTCTATTGTGTCTGTCTTTATGGACCAGGTAGTCCCTGGTGTGATCCTTTTATCCTCTTTAGGTGGATTATTTTCCTTTTTTATCTAGGGAGCTTTACGTATTGGGGAACCACTATTCCTGGGACTACAGTGGAGCCTTTCAAAGCTGGTGGTACCTTCCACACCAGGGGATCCTGCTTTGGGCAGGTCTCCTGATTTGGACTACATTGGACACCATCTAAGTGCTGTTGCCTTCACCACCGATGATTGGGACTCCCAAAGATTGGGACTCCTTCCTGTGCCAAGGGAGGTAGCCTAGTTTCTTCTCTGGATGATACTGTGTTTCTCTTGCACTGATTCTCTTGTTTTGATTAATTGAGAACATCTCATCAACTGTTATCCTTTGGGCAAGGATGAGAGATTCATGCAGCTAGGTGTGTCTCCAATCCTGTGTGACAGGTATCACTGAAGGAACCAGTGCCTCCTTGGATTATCAGTAGGTGTAACACTCTAGTTTCCTATTGCAGGGTTCCCCTAAAAGGAACAGTATGTATTAATGACTTCATGGGACCTGTCCACCTGGGGTTGGAGCCAGCCTACTCCTCTTGGCTGATCTCCAGCCTCTTAAAGAATGTCTTTCAGATACCTTCTCTCGTTCTGCTCTTAATCTGGTGAATGATCTTAGCAAAACTGCAAGACTGGTAAGTCTTGCCTACAGAGATTATGTGGCAAGATGACTGTTTAATCTCAGTTTCTTCCCTTTGATCCTAGTGGGTTAGGCCCCTTTTCACATGGCCAGTCAAATCGTTTATACCCGGTTACCCATGACTCCAGCTACGTCTGGAAACAAACAGAACAGTGTCCCGGATTGGGGTTACTCTGGTCTAAACTGACGCATGTCAGTTTACATCTGATTCTCCATAAGCAGGGATGGGGCTTGGTATTTGCAATTTTTCCTCCATCGCAAGGTGTCACTGCTGTGACATCTGCTCTATACTGCTGTGATCGGGAGAGGATCCATGCGCAGATCCTCTCCTAATCAGCCAGTGTGAAGAATTTCAACCTTCACATGTTGACCAGCTGGCCTTTCAGGTTGATTCTCTGTGCCCTCCCTCTAGTTGTGATGGCAACTTTTCTTATAGATATACAGAACATCTTATACGGAGCTAAGATTCAGACGTTGATTTGTTCAATCGGCTTCAGGGATGCAGGCAGTCCCTGATTCTCTTCTTGGGCCTATTAGCAATTGTTGTGTTGCCCACCCCTTGGTTAGACTGCTTTTGAACATGCTGACTATATATAAACTCCATGGACTCCAATGAGGGATACAGGTTCCACCCCTTTTGTGCTCATGCTCTTGGTACTGCTTGCTACAAATTCAGACATGCTGGGTAGAGAGATTATCCTGGGGAAGGCTGTACAATTTTTTTTGTTTTTTCTTTGACATTGTCCGTTCTGTTTGCTACTGTCTCCTGTAGGCGGCAGTAAACGGGACTGTCTAGATTTCACTGTCCCTCAATAGACTCCAAAAAAGAATTTTACTACAGCCACAAAAACCTATTTTTCTGTTTTGTGCTAAATTGTCCAAAAGGTGCTATCCTGGCTATAAGCAAGAAGGCAATTGGCAGCAACTGTCAGAGCTCAGGTGATCTTTCACCCGTAACTGTCCGTGCCAAGATTGGCTGGATCTAAAATCCTGAGATCTCACAATGAACGTGTATGCTAGACAGTACAATGTTTTTGATAAGGCAGCTTTAATTCACAGAATGCCTACAGCAGGGCTGATCAGACTGAATAAAGAGGAACAAAGTGCCAAGACAGGCTTATGTCGCTATTGTATAATAAAAGCTGTCCATTATGACTAAATTGTGTACATTTATCATGTTATGTTTTAGAGTGGACAAGAACATGAGCTAATAGAGAGTATGCCTCTACTAGAGTGGTTTGCTAATAACTACAAAAAATTTGGCGCAACACTGGAGATTGTTACAGACAAATCACAAGAAGGATCCCAATTTGTGAAAGGATTTGGTGGCATTGGAGGCAAGTAGAGAATAGAATTATACTGAACATACTGTTGACTGTATTTGTGTTTAAAATTGTAGTGTGTGTGTCATCTGAAGAATTTGGCACTAAATGAATGGGACCTCAGTATCTAGAACTGTGGATGGCTTAGCTTGCGGTATACTGAGCTTTGGGTGATGGGAGGACGCTAGTTTGTGTCCTCCCGTTACCCTTAGGAGAACTATGGGGAAAAGCATTGACCCCATAGTTCTCCTTAACAATTTTTTTAAACAAAACAATATAAAAATACAATACAAAAAAAAACAGGTGTTCTATAACAAACCACTCCCAAAAGGGGAGAAAAAATAATTTTAAAAAACAAACGTCAACAAAATCAATGTTATGATAGATGGATACATAGATATAGTCTTGTATCCTATTAAAGTGCATCTTTAAGATGATAAAAAATTAATCCATGACTAGTACTACAATCAACCGTGTGTGTATATACTATATATAATAAACACCATCTACTGTATAATCAATAATTTTAAAGATCTAAAGTGCTGATCAAACAATCAAATAGTTAATAATTAACAAACAATCATCTTCCTAGGAACGGATTTTTAATTACTAATTAAGTCTATTTTCATAAAAATAAAATTCACACCAACAACCTTCCTTCCATACTTCCCTCTTTCTCCCTCTTTTCTCTCCTTCCCTCTCCTCCTCCTCTTAGATTCCTCTTTTTATAAATTTTTTTAAACATTTAAATATATGACATACAAAACAAAGACAGACACACGACCCCTCAACAGTGCTCCCTGTTTTTTTGATCTCTCTAAGCCTCCTGTTCTCTTTTTTATTAGGTAATTAAGGTTTACACCATAGATGGGCCGAAGCCGGTACTGACAACCAGGGGTCTCATATGCTCTTAAATTTCTGGGGGCACCCTCTATGTATGAAAAGCAATTTATCTTTTAATAGAACCAAGTCAACTTGTTTACACCACTTCTCTATTGTATGTGATCTGGGAGACGTCCATTTAAAAGCAATAAACTTTCTTGCTCTAAACAAGAGTCTCCATAATGTCCTTGGACCCTAGAATCTGTTCTTCCACATAACTTAGACATATTCTAGGGTCCAAGGGCAGCTTTACCCCAAATACTTGATTAATAAAGGAAATTATACCATCCCAATAGCTAAACAATTTGGGGCATCTCCAAAGCATATGAATCAAATTAGCATCCTCACTCCTACATCTAGGACAATCTCCAGTTTCCTGTCTAACCCATCTAAACCTTTTCAAGGGGGTATAGTAAGTATGGTGCCAAATGAATAATTGAGTCAGACATTGACTAGAGGAGAGGGAAGTTTTAAAAGGTGTTCGCTAAAACCTTTACACAACTTTAATGAAAAATGTAACCGCTAATGTATGTATCCAGCAACAAAGTTTGACTGGTACCATGCTTTCAAATTAAATCATTACAACCTTCTGCTTTGAAAATAAATTAGTAGTCATGTGCTGCTGCTGAGACATCCCACTTTGCTTACGTAAGAGTTCAGGGGGCAGAGCTTGAAGCCAAGTTTCAAAGTAATAACCTTGGCCTACACTACCGGGGTCCCAAAAAAGGGAGAAGCAAGACTTATTTGAAGCTCTTAAACTACAATATGATAAATAACATATGGATTATCCTATAGACTGTACACTTTTTGTGCTTTTAATGCTTAAAATGTAACTTGGGATGATTTATGTAAAACTGTGTACAAGACAAACTTGCAGAATTTTGGTTGTCAATTTTAATTATTTCCTTGGGTGATATTGCCTCATGAAAATCTTGTTTGTTGCAGGGATCTTGCGGTACAGAGTAGATTTCCAAGGAATGGATTACCAAGCTAGAGATGATGAATTATTTGACCTCGATGACTACTAGGTAGTCGACATGGGTCTGGCAGTGTGTGCCTAACCCTCCAGCATCCAACCCAAGAAGAAATTTTGTGGTGAAAGACATACATGTCCCTGCCTTAGAATTTGAACATTTCCAGTACTTTGTCTATAAGCATTGGATATGAGAAATAAAATTGTTTTGTCATAATGTAGAGTGAATGCATCTGCAAGGTTCATTCATGTCACCTGGACATGTTTGACAAATCAGTTTTTATCTATGAAATCAGTTGATCTTGTATTCTATTATTTTTTATCTTTATACACAGGCAGATAAAATGCTTCAAATATCCATGCAAATTAACACCATGTTCCTTTTTTTTTCTGCATAATGGGAAAACTTAAATTTTATATTCTGTTTAGATCTTTGGGATAAACAATGGGACAAGCACACAATATAAAGTTTAAAATGTATAGCAGACCTTTACAAAACATATTGTAATATATTTGTGCTACCTAAATTGGAGAAAATACAGTCCACTGACTGTTGGAACCCTTGTAATAAAAAAAAGAAATGTATCTAATGTCCCAAATGCAAAAACAATAACCTGTATCTTTGCATGATGCTGTGCAGCATGAAAGACATTGCAAGTGACAGCACAGAGCATGCAAGCTGCACAGCATTCATTCCTCTCCTTACCTTAATATAGGATATCTGAATCAAATGTCTGATACTGAGCATGGAGAGTATGTATGGTAATCGCCTTTTACAGCCACAGCAGTTTAACAGGGATAAGTTAGCAAAAGAATAACTTAAACGCCTGACATTAATGACTCTTTGAACTGGTTGCTCAGTTTAATTTTATTAATGTATTTTATTGAGTCATTTTTGTGACTTATTATTCCCAAATATAACCATTTATGCTCTTCTTGGTCTGTAACTCCAGTTGTGTTTTGCATGAATTATTTAAAGTTCATATCGTGCTTCCATAAGCAGCTAACACACGGGAAAGTGTGAACATTCTCTTGTAATGTGTAGTTGGGCATTACTTACTGTCCATTACTATATGAGCCTTAAATTCCAAACAAAAAAATGGTGGATTCATATACACTCTGGATGGATAGCCCCTTTCTCTGTTGATGGGCTCTTCTATTTGAGAATTCAATCAACATGATGTAAATTTAGTTCTTTTTTTTAAGTTTATCAGACCTACAGCAAATGTAGATTAACTGTTGGATTTTTGTTTACACAGGAGGTGTTTCTGTCCTGCTTTGATTTTTAACTTGAGAAATGCAGAAAACATTTGGGGGAAGATTTCGACAGAAGTACTAGATGGGTGACCGCATGAGGTGTTACTGAACTCTCAAAAACATAACAATGTGATAAGTTTGCTTCAACAGACACTAAGAAAATGTAACCTTTCATTTGGTGCCTTTTATGGTCTTAAAGCTTTCCATGGAAATACACAATTATTACAACACAATGCTTTCTCACTGGTATTTGTGATTCCATTGCTGCTTTTGCAGTGTTTTCGGTTACAAGAGTATGCACAAGCTTTGCCCAGAGCCCATTACCTGAGCAAAGCCCTGTGGGAGTGCTCTGAGCAGCATTAAGGTGCCCATACACTGCATGATTATCGTACGCGATCGGTTTTTCGTACGATAATCGAGCAGTGTGAACGGAGACGTGCGATCGTTTCTACTCTACGGTCGCACGTCTTCTGTCGAAACCCAGCCGGGAATCGTACGATTCTCGGCTGGTTAGAACGGTGCTCGGAAGACAAATGCCGAACGGGCCGGTGTGCGCACGCGCACACTGCCCGTTCAGCATTGCGGTCATCGGAAGCCCGCCCCTCAGGGGGGCGGGCTTGCGATGATCGAGAGTGCGATCTGCCTGTCCAAGATAGGCAGATCGTACGTTTTTTTTAATCCCTGTACAACCATCGCAAGACTTGCGATGGTTGTAGAGTGTATGGCCACCTTAAGACTGACAAATGCTAAGGGGTTATGCCACCTGGTACTGCTAGCCTGCAGGTGCACTTGCAATTCAGACCATTATCACAAACTGGCAATTGGTGGCACAAAATGCAATTGCAAAGAATTCTTAAGTTTTCAGTGGAAAGACTCAATTGATTCTTAAAGACCATAAAAGGCACCAAATGAAAGGTTACATTTTCTTAGTGTCTGTTGAAGCCGACTTATGTATTGTTGCATGTGATCCTCCGTGTTTAGAGCAGTCTTTCATAGTTTTGCATTTCTCAAGCAGAAAATAGCAATAGTGAAGTGGCATAGAGGAAATCACCTGATGTAAGTCCTTATTTTGGGTTTTTCCCCTTTATGTCTGAAAACATAATGTTTTTGAGAGTTCAGTAACACCTCATGTACCAAGCCTCTCCTGCTAAGCAGGAGAAAACATAAACATGATATATGATTAAAATAACACTGTACACAAAATCATGGTCCCCCCCAAAACTACTCTGTAATACTTATTTTTTAGTTAAAAATAAATTAAGTACTTCAGTGTTATGCTCCTTTGCTTCAGAATTGGTAAACTGCTTGATGCCATTGTAAATGGGTATATTATAGAGATTTAGAAAAAAAATCCATTGGATGTACATTTGCATTGATTTGGGAAGATATTCTTCTTATTCCACAACATTATCAACGCATTAGCCTTTTTCCTTTTTGCTATATTTGGAAATGATGCCAAAATTTTTATATTTCCTTAATGTGTTCTTTTCAGTGGCACATCATATACATATATGTACAAATGAGATGGGGTACAATTCTTAACTTTATCTTCAGATTGAGTGTTCCCAAGCAGTAATAACTTGGTGTTGTGATGTACAGAAATGGAGAAAAGTATTAAACCATATTTAAGAATATTTGTTGTAGTGTTTTCTTTTAATTTAGTCAGTTGTCCTACCTGCTTTCTTCTAGGTTTCTGGTAGGCATTTCTTGCGCCCCCTCTCCCACAACTGCCTACCTCCTCCCACTTGATTGGGACAGGAAATACACAGATTAAAAGCCCCACCCTCATCCCCCTCAGTGCATTTCCTGCCCCTGTCAGCATAGGATGTAAAAAAGATTTTCCCATGTTTTTTTAATTTTATTTATGGGCTACTTGTGGAGTTGTAGGATCTTTCTTTTCAAGATTATACTTGATGGTAGCTATTGTGAGACAGCTATACACCTGAGCTGCAGCCCATGCTTGCTGCTTTAGGCAGCTCAGTTTTTTTGTCTGGCGTCGAGGAGTAAGTGCTCCTGTTGGGATCTTGATTAGTTTTGTTTTATATTTTATTTTTTTTCTGTTCTTCAATCAACGGGCTGGATGTTATAGATCCTGGTCTCCCTATCCTAGATCCTTGTTTCTTGCACCCTCTCACTCTGCCACTTACACCCCCTCGTTCTGCACTCGTGCTGCTGCTACGGCCAGCTGTACGCTCCATATGGTTTTAATATCATGGGGCTCCCTCTTGCTTGTTGGGTTCCCCCTGGTCTTCAGTGTTGGGCTGCACTGCACCCTTTTTGCTCTCTCCATTCCCACGCTGCTGCTAGGGACAGCTGTGCACTACTTGTCTCTCTCCCACTTATGGCACCCCCACTTATGGCCACCTTTATGATGGGATGCTGGAGGTGCTCTTTTTCACTCCCTGGCTGCTTCTGAGGTATGGGAGTTTCCCCCTCCCCCCTCTTGGTTGGTGAAGTGGCTACTTGAGCGGCTGGGCTCTGTGTGTTGCAGGCATGCTCTCTCGGGTGCTGCTGGCTCGACTGGCTTCCCAAGCATCTCTACACACAACACTAAATCTTGTTAAGAATCACATATAGTACATGCCAGGAAACAGCCAAAAGTGCAATCACAAAATGTGTGTCATATTATTGTTGGCAAACTTAGTCTCTTAATATAACAACTATATATAATTGAAGTGCATACAAAATTTTGATGTTGATGTTTATACAAATCATCATCAGTGACAAACCTGTACAAGACAGCAATTAATCAGCTGAAATGCCAAATAAAGTAACTCATAAAACTATAAAATAAAGTGAAATAAATAAAGTAGCACAAAGTCCCAAGATATTGTGGGGAATACAAGTGCAAACAATATATTACACTCCATGCAGTGTTAGTGGTCCTGATTCACCAGCCCCCATAGTCAAACATTTACCAGAAATGTATGCCTGAAAGCACTCAATCAATATCCCCAGACCGTTTGGTGCATATATATATAAATATTTCCAGACTTCAATAGTGAAAAATGTAATCTCCAATGTGAAGTAGCAACATTTCTGTGTCCCTCAAAAGGAAGGAATTGCCCATTGTGAAGCATGACAAATGATTTACTAAAAGTACACTCACATAAAAAATTATTTTAATCAGGCCGGAATGAAAGCAAACGCCTTCTCAAGCTCTCAATTTCTCACAGGAACACCGTCAATAGAACCCGCCCTGACGTGTTTCGTCATCAAAGGATGCAGATCCTATTGAGAGGTGTTCAATAGCCATATACAGTATCTCATAGAAGTGTGTACACCCCTCACATTTTTGTAAATATTTTATATCATTTCATGTGATGACACTGAAGAAATGACAATTTGCTACAATGTAAAGTAGTGAGTGTACAGTTTGTATATCGGTGTACATTTGCTGTCCCCTCAAAATAACACAACACACAGCCATTAATGTCTAAACCGCTGGCAACAAAAGTGAGCACACTGAGTGAAAATGTCCAAATTGGGCCCAAAGTGTCAATGTTTTGTGTGGTCACCATTATTTTCCAGCACTGCATTAACCCTCTTGGGCATGGAGTTCACCAGAGCTTCACAGGTTGCCACTGGACATCACAGATCTGGTGGATGCTAGAGACCTTGCACTCAGCCACCTTCCGTTTGAGGATGCCCCACAGATGCTCAATAGGGTTTAGGTCTGGAGACATGCTTGGCCAGTCCATCACCTTTACCCTCAGGTTCTTTAGCAAGGCAGTGGTCGTCTTGGAGGTATGTTTGGGGTTGTTATCATGTTGGAATACTTCCCTGCGGCCCAGTCTCCGAAGGGAGGGGAATCATGCTCTGTTTCAGTATGTCACAGTACATGTTGGCATTCATGGTTCCCTCAATGAATTATAGCTCCCCAGTGCCGGCAGCACTCATGCAGCCCCAGACCATGACACTCCCACCACCATGCTTGACTGTAGGCAAGACACACTTGTCTTTGTACTCCTCACCTAGTTGCCACCACACACACGCTTGACACCATCTGAACCAAATAAATTTATCTTGGTCTCATCAGACCACAACACATGGTTCCTGTAATCTATGTCCTTAGTCTGCTTGTCTTCAGAAAACTGTGGGCTTTCTTTTGCATCATCTTTAGAAGAGGCTTCCTTCTGGGACGACGCCATGCAGACCAATTTGATGCAGTGTGCGGCTTATGGTCTGAGCACTGACAGACTGACCCCCCCACCCATTTAACCTCTGCAGCAATGCTGGCAGCACTTGTACATCTATTTCCGAAAGACAACCTCTGGATATGACACAGCACGTGCACTCAACTTCTTTGGTCGACCCATGGTGAGGCCTGTTCTGAGTGGAACCTGTCCTGTTAAACCGCTGTATGGTCTTGGCCACCGTGCTGCAGCTCAATTTCAGGGTCTTTGCAATCTTCTTATAGCCTAGGCCATCTTTATGTAGAGCAACAATACAAATAGTACAGTCATTTAATAATTGGTGGCAATAATATACAGCGACTATAATCAGTTGTCACCATAGGTTATACATCATACATACATGATTTATAGCCTACTATTTGTATTAGGGATGCACCGATACCGGTATTTCTGTACCGAGTATGAGTACCGATACTTTTTCCCCGGTACTTGCTGATACAAATTACCGAGTACCGGAAGTCCCATTCATGAAGCCAGGTGGCATGTAATGACGTGCCTCCTGGCTTCCTGATTAGCCGGGCAGCGTGTAAAGACTCGCCACCCGGCTTCCCGATTAACAACAGTCGTCCCATACGATTCCCCATAATAATCATGATCCAGCATGTCTCTGCAGTGCGGATCTCTATCCCCTCTCACCTCGGCATGTCGTTTGTCACCCCCGGGGCCTCTCCAGCCAGGAGCGGCCTTCCTCTGGTACCCAGCCGGAGCCATCTTGCTGGCCAATCATGGAAGCCGGGTGCCGTGTAATGACGCGAAGCCCTGCCCTCTGATTGGCCGGGAGGCCGCCTCCATACTCCCTCGTCATCTCATGACGCCGGCTTCCCGGCCAATCAGGAAGCCGGGCAGCGCATCATTACACGCTGCCTGGCTTCCTGATTAGCCGGGAAGTCGGCTCCATGCTCTCCCATCACAAGTGACGAGAGAGCGTGGAGACGCTTCACGGCCAATCGGGAAACCGGGCAGCGCGTCATTATACAGGAAATAGTAGAAAGGCATCATGGCACACTCACAAACCAGCATGTAAAACAACTTGTCTCACCACTAAGGACAATGACAGAGGTTTGGATACACGTCTTCTGCAAAGGATGTGTAAGCCGCACTGCCGCGCCAAGGCACCTCTTATAGTGCGGTCCTAACTCTAAACTATGAGAGTCTCCATCTTGGAGCACATGGGGGCAGAAGATATCAAATTGGGTGCAGGCCTGTCAGGAGGACGCCCCACCTCCTTAAAGGTACAGAAACACACAATGGATCCCGCACATCCCATTGGCAGCTGAGAAACCCCATGCGTCGCTGCACCAAATCGGTAAAGGAAATACAGGAAATATCGGGATAGGCATCGGAGCATTTGGACGAGTACTCGCCCAAATACTCGGTATCGGCACCAATTTCGATACTAGTATCGGTGCATCCCTAATTTGTATCCATTGGTGTTGCCTATTATTGTTACTGCTATGGTATGTTACTGCTGTTATGCGCTACTGTATACCATCATGACATGTGAGCCTCAAATATATTGTACTATGTGTGGGGTTTTTTTGCAACACATGAACAAATGCAACAGCGAAGTATGGGTTATATATGTACATTGAGGTTTATGGTTTTTCTACTCGGTATTATTTCTTATGCCAGATTTATTGTTGATTTTTGCTCTATTTCGTCCTGTATGCCTCATGTAAATGATGGGCAGATGTTACTGTGTGTGCTCTGGCGCTGCTGTTCGTCTGGTGACCACTTGAGCCGCAGGCCACAGTCCTAACGTCACGTACTGCGCATGCGCGATTGGACGTAGGACCTCCGAATGATGTCTGGCTGAGACGCAAGCTGAGTTCCACGCGGTGCGTACGCTTGTGGACAAGAGGGCGTGTTCTTCTTGCGACCTATCGTCCGGTTTCCTGGACAACGGGCTGATGTTGCTCGTGGCCAACGGCCATGATAGTGGAGCGCGCTGGTCTCCCCACAGGTCTGCCGCATGCGAGTCTTATTTTTAAACCCAGAATGGCGGGAGTTGTTCTTGTGATGCCGTGAATGGGTGGGAGGGGTCGGTTTTTAAACTCATTTGTAGGTCTATATAAAGGTGATAGTGTTTTGATACTGTGTCATTCTGAGCCTGATGAAGGGGAACCCTTGAGGCCCCAAAAGTGAATGTAATTGAATGGCAATTTGTCATTAAATGGACTTTTGCTGAAATCTTATGGTGTGCTGGTGACATTTTTGCTGATTTTGAGTTGTTCACAGTGCTGTCCGTGGTCGCTACAAGCACCCACCTGCTTTTTCAGGTTAATTATTGTTCCAGTAAGGAGTGCAGCAAGTTACCCATTCTGTTATATTTCTTCAGTGTCGAAATTATATATAAAAATATTTACAAAAATGTGAGTGTACTCACTTCTGTGAGATACTGTGTGTGTGTGTGTGTGT